>NC_041382.1:607625687-607669822 GCF_002162155.2 Triticum dicoccoides | reverse complement strand
GGCGGCGGGCTGCGGTGCGGGGCGGCGGGGTGAGGAGAGGGCGGCGGCGGGGCGGCTATTTAAGAGGGGGAAGGGGAAGTTGACTTGGGGGAGGGGGCGACGGGTGGCGCGGCTCCGGCTCGGACTCCTCTCCGAGTCCGGCGAGGAAGGCGGCGACGGCGGCTTGGGCCGGCCTGGCTCGGCTGGGCCCTTGTCCCAGTCGGGCGCGGGTTTTTTTTAAACAATTTCGCTGCGCCTAAAAAAATTCTAGAAAAATAAATAAAAATCTAAAAATGCCAAAACAAATTTTCTCCATCTAAATAAAATATTTAGAACAGGATGAACATTTTTTTTGCTCTAAATGCAATTTTTGAAAACATGCAATTTTTCCTAAATTCGAATAAAATAGCAAATAAAACCAAACTAAAATCTTATTTGATTTTTTTATTAAATCCTCAATATTTCTTATTTTGGGAAAGTCATTTTATTCCCTGTCTCATATTTTTAATGTCGAAATAATTGAAGATAAAATAAATAAAATCAAACGATCCTATCTTCCAAATTTGAGAAAAACTCAAATATGAAAATAACAAAATCCCCAACTCTCTCCGAGGGTCCTTGAGTTGCGTAGAATTTTCTAGGATCAACCAGAAAAGCAATAAAATATGATATGCAATGATGATCTAATGTATAACATTCCAAATTGAAAATTTGGGATGTTACAAACCTACCCCCCTTAAGATGAATCTCGCCCTCGAGATTCGGGTTGGTTAGAAAATAGGTGAAGGTGGTCCTTCAGCAATTCTTCCTCTCGCTCCCAGGTGGCTTCATCCTCTGTGTGGTGGCTCCACTGAACTTTGCAAAACTTGATAATCTTGCTGCGGGTGACTCGACTGGCATACTCTAGAATCTTAACTGGTTTCTCCTCATAGGTCAAATCACTGTCCAAATGAATTGCTTCCAGTGGCACTGTATCTCTTAGCGGTATATCAGCCATCTCTGCGTGGCACGTCTTTAACTGGGAAACGTCGAACACGTGGTGAACTCCTGACAATCCTTCGGGCAATTCCAACTTATAGGCTACTTCTCCCATACGCTCCTAAACTTTGTATGGGCCGAAAAAACGTGGCGCTAACTTTCCTTTAACTCCAAAGCGCTTAACTCCTCGAAGTGGTGATACTCGAAGATAAATTCGGTCTCCGACTTCATAAACTGTCTCCTTGCGTTTAGAATCTGCGTAGCTCTTCTGCCTGGACTAGGCTACCTTAAGATTGTCGCGAATCAATTTCACTTTCTATTGAGAATCCTTAATCAGATCTGGTCCAAACAACTGACGGTCTCCAACTTCATCCCAAGACAATGGGGTCCTGCACCTCCTTCCGTACAAGGCTTCAAAAGGGGCCATCTTCAAACTGGATTGATAACTGTTGTTGTAAGAGAACTCTGCATATGGCAAATTCTCATCCCAACTAGATCCGTAATCTAGCGCACAAGCTCTCAGCATATCCTCCAAAATCTGATTGACTCTCTCGGTCTGTCCATCTGTCTGCGGATGGAAGGCTGTACTAAACTCTAGTCTGGTACCCAAAGTTTCATGTAACTGATTCCAGAACTTTGAGGTAAATTGGGTTCCTCTATCTGATACAATGCTCTTTGGAACTCCATGCAGACATACGATTCTGGTCATGTATATCTTTGCCAACTTTGCACTGGTATAGGTAGTCTTCACTGGAATGAAATGGGCTACCTTTGTCAAACGATCGACTACAACCCATATTGAGTCATAGCCTGAACAAGTTCTGGGTAAACCTGTAATAAAATCCATGCCTAACTTATCCCACTTCCATTCGGGTATCGGCAATGGCTGTAGCAATCCTACTAGCTTCTTATGCTCTGCCTTTACTCTCTGACATACATCACAAACTGCTACATACTCCGCAATATCCTTCTTCATTCCGGTCCACCAGAAGGTATCCTTCAAATCTAAATACATCTTGGTATTTCCTGGGTGAATCGAATATGGTGAATCATGTGCCTCTTGCAGAATTAACTTCCTGATCTCCGAATCATTAGGCACATAAACACGGTCTTCAAACCATAGGGTATTGTGCTCATCCTCACAAAATCCCTTAGCTTTTCCTTTGCTCATCTTCTCCTTAATAGAGGCAATCTCCTTGTCAGTCCTTTGAGCTTCTCTAATCTTATCGATCAAGGTAGACTGAATCTCCAATGCTGCTACATAGCCTCTCGGAACTATCTCCAAACATAGCTCACGAAGGTTTTCAGCTAACTCCCTTGGTAAATCTCCCGTCATTAGGGTGTTGACATGGCTTTTACGGCTCAATGCGTCAGCTACTACGTTAGCCTTTCTAGGGTGATAATGTAATCTCATATCGTAATCCTTGATGAGCTCCAACCACCTTCTTTGCCTGAGATTTAACTCTTTCTGCGTGAAAATATACTTCAAACTCTTGTGATCCGTGTACACCTCACAATGGTTTCCAATGAGAAAATGTCTCCAAGTTTTCAATGCATGCACTACGGCTGCTAACTCCAAATCACGCGTGGCATAATTCAACTCATGAGGCTTAAGATGTCGTGAGGCATAGGAAACAACTCTTCCTTCCTGCATAAGCACTGCTCCAAGTCCTCGACGTGAAGCGTCGCAATACACCTCATAATCCTTGGTCTGATCTGGCAAAACCAGCACAGGTGATGTAACCAAATGTTTCTTCAATTCCTGGAAACTAGCCTCACATTGCTCAGTCCATATGAACTTGGTATCCTTTTTCAACAACTCCGTCATAGGCTTCGCAATCCTTGAGAAATTCTCAATGAATCTCTGGTAGTATCCTGCGAGTCCAAGAAAACTCTGGATCTCTCTAACTATTGTTCGCGCTTCCCAATTGGTCACATCAACTTTAGTGGGATCTACTGCTATACCTTCTCCCGATATAACTTGTCTGAGAAATCCAACTTCCTTCAACCAAAACTCACATTTACTAAACTTGGCATATAATTGATGTTATCTGAGTTTACCAAGTACCAAACGCAAGTGTTCCTTATGCTCCTCTTCATTCTTTGAGTAAACCAGGATATCATCAATGAACACTACGACGGACTTATCCAAAAACTCCATAAACACTTTGTTCATCATGTTCATAAAATATGCAGGTGCGTTAGTCAGACCAAATGACATAACGGTATACTCGTAAAACCCATACCTGGTGGTAAAAGCCGTCTTAGGTATATCTTGTTCTCGAATCTTCAACTGGTGGTATCCTGATCGTATATCGATCTTGGAAAATACCTTAGCTCCTTGCGATCGATCAAACAGATCATTGATCATTGGTAGTGGGTACTTGTTCTTGATGGTTACTTCATTCAAACCTCGATAATCAACAACCATCCTTAACGATCCATCCTTCTTCTCCACTAGAAGTACTGGCGATCCCCAAGGTGAAGAACTTGGGCGAGTATATCCCTTATCCAATAACTCCTTAATCTGCTTCTTAATCTCCACCAAATCCTTTGCGGGCATCCTATATGGTCTCTTTGATATTGGCCCTATGCCTGGCAAAAGCTCAATCAAAAACTCAATATCTCTATCCGATGGCATGCCTGGCAATTCCTCAGGAAATACATCAGGGAAATCGTTCACTATTGGTACTTCCTCCTACACAACTCCTGTTAGGCAATTTACTTGAGTCCTGTTTGGCACATGCCGTGATGCATACTTGATCCTTCTTCCTTCTGGGGTGGTAAGCAAAATTGACTTACTGGCACATTCAATATTCCCTTCATACTTTGACAACCAATCCATGCCTAATATCACATATTATCCTTGAGATTCCAACACTATTAGGTCTGAGGGAAATACGTAGTTACCAATCCTCAATGGTAACCGATCACACCATAGGCTAGCCTTATACTCTGCTCCAGGCGAGGTTACTAACATGGGTGACCTAAGGGCTTGGGTTGGCAGTTTATACTTATCCACAAATCCCCTTGATATGTATGAATGCGATGCAGCAGTATCAAAAAGAACGAGTGCAGTAAATGACTTAACCAAAAACTTACCGATTACTGCATCCGGCTGCTCTTCAACCTCCTCCACATTAACGTGGTTCACCTGTCCCCTATTGAAAGGGTTCGGCTTCTTCCCAGAGCTTCCATTGCCATTTCCATTCTGTGATTCAGGACATTCGTTGGCATAATGTCCGGTCTTCTGGCACTTAAAGAAAGTGACTTGGCTCAAGTGTTTCTTGGCTGGGGTTGATGGGTTGGTGCGGTTCTGGCCGTTGCTTCCTCCATTCCCATTACTAGTCTTGGGGCCATTGTGATTGTGCGAGCTACCTCCTCCATGGGTATGCTAGAAATGTCCTCCCGGTCTAGGGGTAAAACGTGGCTTCTGCTGAGCTCCAGAATTTTACTTCCCTTGTCCATACTTCCTCTTGCGGTTCTCGATCTGTTGTTGCTTCCCTTCAATCATGAGAGCACGATCTACCAACTCCCGGTAGTTGTTGAAGGTTGCTACCATCAACTGCATGCTCAACTCATCATTCAGTCCTTCCAGAAACTTCTCCTGTTTAGCTGCATCCGTAGCAACATCATCTGGGGCATAACGTGCTAACTTACTAAAGTCCTCCACATACTGGCCAACTGCCCGTCCTCCTTGGCGTAAGTTGCGAAACTCTCGCTTCTTCATGGCCATAGCTCCTGCTGAAACATGGACAGTACGAAAAGCCTGCTGAAACTGGTCCCACGTGACAGTGTCGATAGGGAAAGTGGCTGTGAAATTCTCCCACCATGAGGCTGCGGGTCATTCAAGCTGATGTGCGGCAAACTTCACCTTTTCCACATCTGTGTGTCCTGCTGTGGTCAACTCTCTAGCTGTAACATCCCAAATTTTCAATTTGGAATGTTATACATAGATCATCATGCATATCATATTTTCTTGCATTTTGGACGATCCTAGAAATTTCACGCAACTCAAGGACCCTCGGAGAGAGTTGGAGATTTCGTTATTTTCATATTTGAGAGTTTTCTCGAATTTGAAAAGAGGATCATTTGCTTTATTTATTTTATCTTCTATTATTTTTCCGATATCGAAAATATGAGAGAGGGAATAATATGACTTTCCCAAAGTTAGGAAAAATGGAAGATCTAATGAATAAATCAAATTTTGTTTTGCCGGAGTTTGTTTGCTTTTATTTGGATAGGGAAAAATGCACGTTTTCAAAAATTGCATTTTAGGTCCGGAGTAAAGTTCATTTTGTTCGACTCGTTGTTAGGAGTCGGGGAAAATTTACTTTGGGAGTTTTGGAGACCGTTTAGATTTTCTTTTCTGTGTTTTTCTGCGCGTGAAACCCGTTTAAAAAAAATTCCGCAGCCAGCCGGGCCAAAGGCCTAGCTAGCCGCCGCTGCGCCCCAGGCCCCCGCGCGCCGCGCCAGCGCCAGGCAAGGCAGGCGCCAGGCCGCTGCCTCTTGCCTCTTAGCCGAGTCCTTTTAGGACTTTAGCCCCTCCCCTTTTCCTTGTTTCGTTATTCCTATTCCTACTCTATTTCTTGTCCCCTACCCCAAGTCTACTCCCCCTCACCAATATAAATACTCACCCCCCCTCTAAACATCACATCAATCCCCAAGCCGCAAAAGCAGCAGCACACAGCCCAAGCCGCGCCCCATCCCGCGCCCTTGCCCGTGCCGCCGCCGCCCCTCACCCACGCCGCCGCCGCCCTACGTCGCCGCCGCCGCCTTACGCCGCCGTTCGCCGGAGCCCCTCGCCGAGGTTGCCCCGCGTCTCTTTTTCTTCCCTCGGTTCGGTTTTTCTTATAAATCGTTCCGATTCTTTTCTTCTCTTCCGATTCGTTTTCTTTCCGGTTCTTTTCTAAACCGTTCCGGTTTCTAGATCGGTTTTTCGTTCGGTTTTCTTTCTCCGAAAACCCTATATCGGATTTTCCGTTTCTTTTCGGTCTTTTTCTCCGAAAACCCTAGATCGGTTTTCGTTCTTCTTTCTTCGGACCGTTCGTCTCAACGAACGTGATCACCGATTATCCCCGGTTAATGACGCCCGTTCGTTTAACCGTTCGTCTCTTTCTTTTCGCCGGATTTATTCCGCGTTCTTTCCGATCGCGATCTCAGATCCGATCTTCATTCTAGTCTTTCTTCTCGCTCGTTTATCGGAATCAGGTGATTCTAGCGCCTGGAGTCTCGTCTCGAAACCGCCGTTCCGTCTAATCAACTTGAACAAGTTTTTGCCACGGTAAAATTTGACCTAGTTTCAACTTGCTAGAACCAAGTTGTTTTCTTCCGCCGTTTTCCGTCGTTTGTTCGGTTCGTTCTTTCTTTGCAACCGTAGTTCTTAAGTTGAACTTTCTGGTTCGTTCTCTCGTTCGAGTTTTACCTATGCATTAGTTGAGTACTTATTGTGTGCTTGTTATTTGTCTGCGATAGATTACCCGGATTGCGCCGCTTGTTACTTCGAAACCCTAGGACTCGCGGATCATCAGCAAGGCAAGTAACACTTTGATCATACCTTTTCTACAACCCATGTTTTATTGCATTAGATCAATCCTCTCACATTGCATGATTAGGATCGAATTAAATTGTGGGATGGGAAGTAGATGAGGTAGTACCTATGACCTGTATTATTAGGAAACCTTTGGGAGTTACTTCTACGTTTGCTTATTATGCCATGCTATGCTAGTAGACGTGGATTGGGTGAGTGATATCCATGAAAGATGTGAGATTGATAATTTAATGGTTTATCTAAGGTGGCAACTTAAACACACATCTGGGTGGATTGAGGCACCTGATGTCTATCAGGACTTGCCTGTTTTATTTTGGACCGCCACCCAGGCTCAAAGGGATCATAAGATCATTAATGTTAGTAACTTCCGTGTGCAGCCACAAGCCATTATGGGCTCTGGCATAGTTGACTAAGTCGTGCGAACTCTTACAGTGGTAGGCTAGCAGATGTAGGGGAAAGTAGGTGTACCGGTCTACCCGGACGTAAGGTGCTAGCGCTTCTGAAAGACTGTGTCTCGGTCATCCGTCTTCTCAAACACCATGTAGTGCGAGAAACCAAACGGAGGCGATCGAGTCTTGTGGGGAAAAGTGCGCAAACCTCTGCAGAGTGTACAAACTAATCATGATTAGCCGTGTCCCCGGTTATGGACAACTTGAGTATCTAGTACTTGAATATCGTGTGAATCTCAACATGATACTCTAATTAATATTGATGGGTTGTAATTGTTCACTTAATTGGGATCGGAATGCTGTCAACCATTCTCGATGTTTAACAACTACCATGATAGTTAAATAAATTTATTCCTTTGCAGTAGGGAAAAACTGGCTTTACGCAAAACTGTAACCATAGAGCTTTCCACCAGCCATATATGCATATAGTATAGCTGTTTCATTCCATTACTCTCTATGTGTTACATTGCCAGCATATTCCATGTGCTGGCCCATTTTCGGGCTGCAACTTTTCATGTTGCAGACTTCTCAAACAACGAGTAAAGTGCTTTTAGGTCATGGTTCTATACTCAGTGATGCCTTTGGAGTTGATGGACCCATTTATCTTCCAAGCCTTCCGCTGTTATTGACACTAGATGGCCTTATGTCATTTTTATTGTAATAAGTTTCTTTTGAGAAAACGCTGTAATAAGTGTGTGATTGCCACTCTGCTATAAATCCTTCGATGTACTGTGTGGTGTCAGCATTACTGATCCAGGGATGACACCGGAGCACAGTAGACTTGATCCATTCGGGTCTGGTCGCTACAGAGATGGTATCAGAGCACACGCTGACTGTAGGACACAACCACTAAGTTAAAGCCATTGATCACCATTCTCTTATCATTTTCTAACTCCTCATCTTTTCTACTCTTTTAGGATGAAGGACGCAAAGATTAAGTACGCTCAACCGGATGAATGCACACCTTTTGGATTTCACCTGAAGGAAGTCACCAAGTACCTGAACATTGGATTACCAAGCTTCACAGGAACCTTCAACGCCACTCTGCCTGAAGAGGAGCGCTGGAAGATTCAAGCTCACGTTCCGGGAAGAACATTCGCGCCAATCACGAAGCCCATAGATAGTGTTTTCAATGCACCAACCTGGAGTCTAGGAAGGAGCATGGCAGCTCATATCACCATGGGACGCATTGGAGAAGTTTATCAAGAAGACCTCAAGGATACTATCTACCAGATTTGCGGACGCCAAGATGAGCAATGGGAGTTAGTCAGCACCAAGAAGGATAGATCCATTGCAGCTTTTATCCAGGAGTTAAACCAGCACATTCGACGCCACGAGAACCAGATGTGCAATGATATGATAGAGTTGAAGAATGCGAAGGCAAGGATCATCGAGCTAGAAGGAGAACTGAAGTCTACACGCAAGGACTACATGGACGAGATCGTAGCTCTAGCAAGGCACAATTGCGATCTTAAGCAGGAGATTGAAGAACTCAAGAGGAAGTTAGCATCCCAGGAGGAAGACGAGTACGTCGCATGTCCGGACAACTACGTCATCATCGACGACACCGATTCGGATCCAAGTGAACCCGACTTTGAAGACGAAGCTGGAGCAGATATCATGGAGTCTTCCACCGGTTCAAATTTCTAGATGACCACCAGATATTAGTAGTAGTTTCCCCCCATGTAAACATTATAGTTCGAGCACTTTTGCGATAGTTAGATCGATTGTAAGCCCTTGTTTGATTGAATGAAGTGATTTTGTGTGCATTTGCTCATGTGCATTGGGGTAGTGTTTTCTCTTTAGACCTCACTCTATTCTTAATTCTCGTCTTTTCTAAACCCTCAGATGCCTCCGAGACATGACAATGGATTCCCACCGGAGCTCACTCAGTTGATCCAGCAGCAGAATAAATTGATGCAGATGTTAGTCCAGAACCAGCAGAACAACAACAACAACCCGCCACCACCTGTTGACCACTTAGCCCGTTTCCTTAGGCTGAATCCACCGGTGTTTTCCAGTAGCACCGAGCCAATAGTAGTAGACGATTGGCTCCGCAAGATAGGAAGGGAGTTGACCACTGCAGGATGCACGGATGGCGAGAAAGTGAAGTTTGCCGCACATCAGCTAGACGGACCCGCGGTAGCATGGTGGGAGAATTTCACAGCCACTTACCCAGTTGACACTGTCACATGGGATCAGTTTCAGCAAGCTTTCCGCACTGCCCATGTTTCAACAGGAGCTATGGCCATTAAGAAGCGTGAGTTTCGCAACTTACGCCAAGGAGGAAGGACAGTTGGCCAGTACGTTGACGACTTCAGCAAGTTAGCACGTTATGCCCTAGATGACGTTGCTACGGATGCAGCTAAGCAGGAGAAGTTCCTGGAAGGACTGAATGATGAACTAAGCATGCAGTTGATGGTAGCAAGTTTCAACAACTACCAGGAGTTGGTAGATCACGCCATCATGATTGAAGGGAAGCAACAGCAGATTGAGAACCGTAAGCGGAAGTATGGACAGGGGAAGTATAACTTTGGAGCCCAGCAGAAGCCCCGTTTTACCCCTAAACCGGGATTTCAGTTTCAGCATACCCATGGAGGAAGTAGCTCGCACAACCATAATGGCCACAAGAATGGTAATGGGAATGGAGGAAGCAATGGCCAGAACCGGACCACCCCATCGACCCCAACCAAGAGAGATCTGAGTCAATTCACTTGTTTCAAGTGCCAGAAGACCGGACATTATGCCAATGAATGTCCCGAAGGCCAGAATGGAAATGGCAATGGAAGCTCTGGGAGGAAGCCGAACCCTTTCAACAGGGGACAGGTGAACCACGTTAGTGTGGAGGAGGTTGAAGATCAGCCTGATGCAGTAATCGGTAAGTTTTTGGTTAAGTCATTTACCGCACTAGTTCTTTTTGATACTGGTGCATCGCATTCATACATATCAAGGGGATTTGTTGAAAAGTATAGCCTGCCCACTAGGACTCTTAAAACGCCTATGCTAGTAAGCTCGCCAGGAGCAGAGTACATGGCCAATCAAGGATGTTTTCAAGTGCCATTAAGTATAGGAAGGCATGTTTTCCCAACGGATTTAATTATTCTGGAATCCCAAGGTCTGGATGTGATTCTTGGTATGGATTGTCTGTCAATGTATGGAGGAAACATCGATTGCGCCAGTAAGACAATTTTGCTTACCACACCAGAAGGAAGAAGGATCAAGTATGTATCCCGGCATGTGCCAAACAGGACACAAGTAAACTGCCTAACAGGAGTTGTGCAAGAGGAAGTACCAGTGGTAAAGGATTTTCCGGATGTATTTCCTGAGGAATTGCCAGGCATGCCACCGGATAGAGACATTGAGTTTTTGATTGAGTTATTGCCAGGTACAGGCCCAATATCGAAGCGACCGTACCGGATGCCAGCAAAGGATTTGGTGGAAATTAAGAATCAGATTAAGGAGCTATTGGATAAAGGTTACATTCGCCCAAGTTCTTCGCCTTGGGGATCACCCGTACTTCTAGTGGAAAAGAAGGATGGATCATTAAGGATGGTTGTTGATTATCGAGGATTGAATGAAGTAACCATCAAGAATAAGTACCCACTGCCAATGAATAATGATCTATTTGATCGTTTGCAAGGAGATAAAGTGTTTTCCAAGATCGATTTGCGATCAGGGTACCATCAGTTGAAGATTTGAGAGCGGGACATACCTAAGACAACATTCACCACAAGATATGGACTATATGAGTATACCGTTATGTCATTTGGATTGACTAACGCACCTGCCTATTTTATGAACCTGATGAACAATGTGTTTATGGAGTTTTTGGATAAGTTCATCGTAGTGTTCATTGATGACATCCTGATTTATTCAAAGAATGAAGAGGAGCATAAGGAACATTTGCGTTTGGTTTTGGAGAAACTAAGGGAACATCAGTTATACGCCAAATTCAGCAAATGTGAGTTTTGGTTGAAGGAAGTTGGATTCCTCGGACATGTTATATCCGGAGAAGGTATAGCAGTTGACCCCGCAAAGGTTGAGACCATAACCGAATGGGAAGCACCAACGATAGTTGGAGAGATCCGGAGTTTTCTTGGACTCGCAGGATACTACCGGAGATTTATTGAGAACTTTTCAAAGATTGCGAAACCTATGACTGAATTGTTGAAGAAGGATACCAAGTTCAAATGGACCGAGGAATGTGAGGCTAGTTTCCAGGAGTTGAAGAAACGCTTGGTTACCTCACCAGTATTGATTTTGCCAGATCAGACCAAGGATTATGAGGTGTATTGCGACGCTTCACGTCGAGGACTTGGAGCAGTGCTTATGCAGGAAGGAAGAGTTGTTTCGTATGCTTCACGACAACTGAAACCTCATGAGTTGAATTATGCTACGCATGATTTGGAGTTAGCAGCCGTAGTGCATGCATTGAAGACTTGGAGACATTTCCTCATTGGAAATCATTGTGAGGTGTACACGGATCACAAGAGTTTGAAGTACATTTTCACGCAGAAGGAGTTGAACCTCAGACAAAGGAGATGGTTGGAGCTCATCAAGGATTACGACATGAGGTTGCATTACCATCCTGGAAAAGCTAATGTAGTAGCTGACGCATTGAGCCTTAAGAGCCATGTCAATACATTAATGACGGGAGAAGTACCCAAAGAGTTAGCAGAAAACCTTCGTGAGCTATGTTTGGAAATAGTTCCGAGAGGCTATGTAGCAGCATTGGAGATTCAGTCAACATTGATGGATAAAATCAGAGAGGCTCAGAAATCTGACCAGGAGATTGCTGCTATAAGAGAGAAATTGAGCGAAGGAAAAGCAAAGGGATTTCATGAGGATGAGCACGATACCCTATGGTTTGAGGACCGTGTTTATGTGCCAAATGACCCTGAGATTAGGAAGTTGATTCTACAAGAAGCACATGATTCACCATATTCGATTCACCCAGGGAATACCAAGATGTATTTGGATTTGAAGGAAACATTCTGGTGGACCGGAATGAAGAAGGATATTGCAGCATATGTAGCAGTTTGTGACATATGTCAGAGAGTAAAGGCAGAACATTAGAAGCCAGCAGGATTGTTACAACCATTGCCGATACCCGAATGGAAGTGGGATAAGATAGGCATGGACTTTATCACAGGACTACCCAGGATGAAAGCAGGCTATGACCCGATATGGGTAGTAGTTGATCGTTTGACGAAGGTAGCACATTTTATTCCAGTTAAGACCACTTACACCAGTGTTAAGTTGGCAAAGATATACATGAATAGGATCATTTGTTTGCATGGAGTTCCGAGGAGTATCGTATCAGATAGAGGAACCCAATTTACCTCAAAGTTTTGGAATCAGTTGCATGAAACTTTAGGAACCAGACTAGAGTTCAGTACAACTTTTCACCCACAGACGGATGGACAGACTGAGAGAGTCAATCAGATTTTGGAAGATATGCTGAGAGCTTGTGCACTAGATTATGGATCTAGCTGGGACGATAATTTGCCGTATGCGGAGTTTTCTTATAACAACAGTTACCAAACCAGTTTGAAGATGGCACCTTACGAAGCTTCATACGGAAGGAGGTGCAGGACACCGTTGTCATGGGACGAAGTTGGAGACCGACAATTCTTTGGACCAGATTTGATTAAGGAGTCTGCACGGAAAGTTAAGATGATTCGCGATAGGCTCAAGGTAGCCCAGTCCAGGCAGAAGAGCTACGCAGATTCTAAACGCAAGGAGACAGTTTATGAAACCGGAGACAGAGTTTATCTTCGAGTATCCCCACTTCGAGGAGTTAAGCGCTTTGGAGTTAAGGGAAAGTTAGCACCGCGTATCGTTGGACCGTATAAGATCTTGCAATGTATGGGAGAAGTCGCTTATAAGTTGGAATTACCAGAGGGACTGTCAGGAGTTCATGATGTATTCCATGTTTCTCAGTTGAAGTAATGTCACGCCGAGATGGTGGAGATACTGCTAAGAGATACAGTACCGCTTGAAGCGATTCAGTTGGAGGATGACCTAACATATGAGGAGAAACCAGTCAAGATTCTCGATTATGCCAGCAGAGTTACCCGCAACAAGGTTATCAAGTTTTGCAAAGTTCAGTGGAACCACCACTCAGAGGATGAAGCCACCTGGGAGAGAGAAGAAGATTTGCTCAAGGACCACCCTCACCTATTTTCTAGCCAACCCGAATCTCGAGGGCGAGATTCATCTTAAGGGGGGTAGGTTTGTAACATCCCAAATTTTCAATTTGGAATGTTATACATAGATCATCATGCATATCATATTTTCTTGCATTTTGGCCGATCCTAGAAATTTCACGCAACTCAAGGACCCTCGGAGAGAGTTGGAGATTTCGTTATTTTCATATTTGAGAGTTTTCTCGAATTTGAAAAGAGGATCATTTGCTTTATTTATTTTATCTTCAATTATTTTTCCGATATCGAAAATATGAGAGAGGGAATAATATGACTTTCCCAAAGTTAGGAAAAATGGAAGATCTAATGAATAAATCAAATTTTGTTTTGCCGGAGTTTGTTTGCTTTTATTTGGATAGGGAAAAATGCGCGTTTTCAAAAATTGCATTTTAGGTCCGGAGTAAAGTTCATTTTGTTCGACTCGTTGTTAGGAGTCGTGGAAAATTTACTTTGGGAGTTTTGGAGCCCATTCAGATTTTCTTTTCTGTGTTTTTCTGCGCGCGAAACCCGTTTAAAAAAATTCCGCAGCCGGCCGAGCCAAAGGCCCAGCTAGCCGCCGCTGCGCCCCAGGCTCCCGCGCGCCGCGCCAGCGCCAGGCAAGGCAGGCGCCAGGCCGCCGCCTCTTGCCTCTTAGCCGAGTCCTTTTAGGACTTTAGCCCCTCCCCTTTTCCTTGTTTCGTTATTCCTATTCCTACTCTATTTCTTGTCCCCTACCCCAAGTCTACTCCCCCTCACCAATATAAATACTCACCCCCCCTCTAAACATCACATCAATCCCCAAGCCACAAAAGCAGCAGCACGCAGCCCAAGCCGCGCCCCACCCCGCGCCCTTGCCCGCGCCACCGCCGCCCCTCACCCACGCCGCCGCCGCCCTACGTCGCCGCCGCCGCCGCCTTACGCCGCCGTTCGCCGGAGCCCCTCGCCGAGGTTGCCCCGCGTCTCTTTTTCTTCCCTCGGTTCGGTTTTTCTTATAAACTGTTCCGATTCTTTTCTTCTCTTCCGATTCATTTTCTTTCCGGTTCTTTTCTAAACCGTTCCGGTTTCTAGATCGGTTTTCCGTTCGGTTTTCTTTCTCCGAAAACCCTAGATCGGATTTTCCGTTTCTTTTCGGTCTTTTTCTCCGAAAACCCTAGATCGGTTTTCGTTCTTCTTTCTTCGGACCATTCTTCTCAACGAACATGATCACCGATTATCCCCGGTTAACGACGCCCGTTCGTTTAACCGTTCGTCTCTTTCATTTCGCCGGATTTATTCCGCGTTCTTTCCGATCGCGATCTCAGATCCGATCTTCGTTCTAGTCTTTCTTCTCGCTCGTTTATCGGAATCAGGTGATTCAAGCGCCTGGAGTTTTGTCTCGAAACCACCGTTCCGTCTAATCAACTTGAACAAGTTTTTGCCACGGTAAAATTTGACCTAGTTTCAACTTGCTAGAACCGAGTTGTTTTCTTCTGCCGTTTTCCGTCGTTTGTTCGGTTCGTTCTTTCTTTGCAACCGGAGTTCTTAAGTTGAACTTTATGGTTCGTTCTCTCGTTCGAGTTTTACCTGTGCATTAGTTGAGTACTTATTGTGTGCTTGTTGTTTGTCTGCGATAGATTACCCGGATTGCGCTGCTTGTTACTTCGAAACCCTAGGACTCGCGGATCATCAGCAAGGCAAGTAACACTTTGATCATACCTTTTCTACAACCCATGTTTTATTGCATTAGATCAATCCTCTCACATTGCATGATTAGGATCTAATTAAATTGTGGGATGGGAAGTAGATGAGGTAGTACCTATGACCTGTATTATTATGAAACCTTTGGGAGTTACTTCTACGTTTGCTTATTATGCCATGCTATGCTAGTAGACGTGGATTGGGTGAGTGATATCCATGACAGATGTGAGATTGACAATTTAATGGTTTATCTAAGGTGGCAACTTAAACACACATCTGGGTGGATTGAGGCACCTGATGTCTATCAGGACTTGCCTGTTTTATTTTGGACCGCCACCCAGGCTCAAAGGGATCATAAGATCATTCATGCTAGTAACTTCCGTGTGCAGCCACAAGCCATTATGGGCTCTGGCATAGTTGACTAAGTCGTTCGAACTCTTAAAGTGGTAGACTAGCAGATGTAGGGGAAAGTAGGTGTACCGGTCTACCCGGACGTAAGGTGCTAGCGCTTCTGAAAGACTGTGTCTTGGTCATCCGTCTTCTCAAACACCATGTAGTGCGAGAAACCAAACGGAGGCGATCGAGTCTTGTGGGGAAAAGTGCGCAAACCTCTGCAGAGTGTACAAACTAATCATGA
The DNA here is from genome assembly GCF_002162155.2 of Triticum dicoccoides. Taxonomy (NCBI): domain Eukaryota; kingdom Viridiplantae; phylum Streptophyta; class Magnoliopsida; order Poales; family Poaceae; genus Triticum; species Triticum dicoccoides. The sequence continues at coordinate 607,654,366 of NC_041382.1, read as the reverse complement.
TTAGCCGTGTCCCTGGTTATGGACAACTTGAGTATCTAGTACTTGAATATCGTGTGAATCTCAACATGATACTCTAATTAATATTGATGGGTTTTAATTGTTCATTTAATTGGGATCGGAATGCTGTCAACCATTCTCGATGTTTAACAACTACCATGATAGTTAAATAAATTTATTCCTTTGCAGTAGGGAAAAACTGGCTTTACGCAAAACTGTAACCATAGAGCTTTCCACCAGCCATATATGCATATAGTATAGCTGTTTCATTCCATTACTCTCTATGTGTTACATTGCCAGCATATTCCATGTGCTGGCCCGTTTTTGGGCTGCAACTTTTCATGTTGCAGACTTCTCAGACGACGAGTAAAGTGCTTTTAGGTCGTGGTTCTATACTCAGTGATGCCGTTGGAGTTGATGGACCCATTTATCTTCCAAGCCTTCCGCTGTTATCGACACTAGATGGCCTTAAGTCATTTTTATTGTAATAAGTTCTCTTTTGAGACAACACTGTAATAAGTGTGTGATTGCCACTCTGCTATAAATCCTTCGATGTACTGTGTGGTGTCAGGATTACTGATCCAGGGATGACACCGGAGCACAGTAGACTTAATCCATTCGGGTCTGGTCGCTACACTAGCTGTCTTGCGGAGCCAATCATCTGCTACTATCGGCTCGGTGCTACTGGAAAACACTGGTGGATTGAGCCTAAGAAAATGGGCTAAGTGATCAATCGGTGGTGGTGGTGGGTTGTTGTTGTTGTTGTTCCCCTGATTCTGATTCTGGACTAGCAACTGCATCAATGTGTTCTGCTGCTGGATCATCTGGGTGAGCTCACTATGAGTCCATCAACTCCAACGGCATCAATGAGTATAGAACCACGACCTAAAGGCACCTTAATCGTCGTCTGAAAAGTCTGCAACATTAACGTTGTAGCCCGAAATGGGTCAGCACATGGAATATACTGGCAATGTAACACATAGAGAGTGATGGAATAAAATAGGCTATTCTATATGCATATATGGCTGGTGGAAAGCTCTATGGTTACAATTTTGCATAAAGCCAATTTTTCCCTACTGCAAAGGAATAAATTTTATTTAACTATCATGGTAGTTGTTAAACATTGAGAATGGTTGACAGCATTCTCAATCCCAATTAAGCATCATCATTAAAACCCAACAATTAACTTTAGAGTAACATGATGAGATTCACATGATAATCCAGGTACTAGATACTCAAGACGTTCATAACCGGGGACACGGCTAACCATGATTAGTTTATACACTCTGCAGAGGTTTGCGCACTTTTCCCCACAAGACTCGATCTCCTCCGTTGGGTTTCTCGCACTACATGGTGTTTGAGAAACGGATGTCCAAGACATAGTCTTTCGGAAGCGCTAGCATCTTACGAATGGGTAGACCGTACCAACCTACATCCCCTACATCTGCTAGTCTGCCACTGTAAGAGTTCGCACGACTTAGTCAACTATGCTAGAGCACATAGTAGCTTGTGGCTGCACACGGAAGTTTCTAGTATGAATAATCTCATGATCCCTTTGAGCCTGGGTGGCGGTCCAAAAGAAAACAGGCAATCGCTGGAATACCCAGGTGCCTCAATCCACCCAGATGTGTGTTTAGGTTGCCACCTTAAATAAACCATTAATTAACAAAGCTCACATCTGTCATGGATACACTCACCCAATCCATGTCTACTAGCATAGCATAGCAATAATAAGCAAACGTAGAGTAACTCCCAAAGGTTTGATAATAAACAGGTAATAGGTTCTACCTCAACTACTCCCCAAACCCACAATTTAATTAGATCCTAATGTTGCAATGTGTGAGGATTGATCTAATGCAATAAAACTGGGTAGTAGGAGGTATGATTAAAGTGTTACTTGCCTTGCTGATGATCCGGGAAACCTAGCGATTCGAAGTAGCAAGTGGCGCACTCCGGGTACTCTATCACAAACAAACAAACATACAATAAGTACTCAACTAATGCACAGGTAAAACTCGAACAAGAGAACTAACCAGAAAGTTCAACTTAAGAACTCCGGTTGGCAAAAAGAATCAAAACGAACGAAGCAATGAAAGACAAATGACAAGAGAAATAAGCTTCATTTACTATTCTGGGTCTAAGGCAATTTTTACAGTGGCAAAAACTTGTTAGAGTTGGTGAAACAGAAACAGGGTTTCGAGACAAAACTCCAGGCGCTTGAATCGCCTGATTCCGATAAACGAGCGAAAAGTTAAACTAGAACGAACATCGGATCAGAGATCGCGATCAGAAAAACCGCGGATTTAATCCGAGAAAAAGAAAAATGAAGAACAGTTAACGAACGAACGTTCATTAATAGAAACTAAACGAAAAACGTGTTCGTTCAAACAAATGGACGAACAGGCGCGGCCAGCCTTGGGGCGCTCCAGGAGGAGTCCTACTCCTACCGGGGGTAGGACTCCCCCCCCCCAATCCTAGTTGGAATAGGAATCCTCAAGTGGGGAGAGAGAGAAGGGGGCCGGCCACCTCTCCTAGTCCTAATAGGACTAGGGGAGGGGGGAGGCGCGCAGCCACCTTGGGTTGCCCCTTTCACCTTTCCACTAAAGCCCACTAAGGCCCATATGGTTCCCGGGGGGTTCCGGTAACCTCCCGGTACTCCGGTAAAATCCCGATTTCACCCGGAACACTTCCGATATCCAAACATAGGCTTCCAATATATCAATCTTTATGTCTCTACCATTTCGAGACTCCTCGTCATGTCCGTGATCACATCCGGGACTCCGAACAACCTTCGGTACATCAAAATGCATAAACTCATAATAACTGTCATCGTAACGTTAAGCGTGCGGACCCTATGGTTCGAGAACAATGTAGACATGACCGAGACACATCTCCGGTCAATAACCAATAGAGGGACCTGGATGCCCATATTGGCTCCTACATATTCTACGAAGATCTTTATCGGTCAGACCGCATAACAACATACATTGTTCCCTTTGTCATCGGTATGTTACTTGCCCGAGATTCGATCGTCGGTATCCAATACCTAGTTCAATCTCGTTACTGGCAAGTCTCTTTACTCGTTTCGTAATACATCATCTCGCAACTAACTCATTAGTTGCAATGCTTGCAAGGCTTATGTGATGTGCATTACCGTGAGGGCCCAGAGATACCTCTCCGACAATCGGAGTGACAAATCCTAATCTCGAAATACGCCAACCCAACATCTACCATTGGAGACACCTGTAGAGCTCCTTTATAATCACCCAGTTACGTTGTGACGTTTGGTAGCACACAAAGTGTTCCTCCGGCAAACGGGAGTTGCATAATCTCATAGTCATAGGAACATGTATAAGTCATGAAGAAAGCAATAGCAACATACTAAACGATCGGGTGCTAAGCTAATGGAATGGGTCATGTCAATCAGATCATTCAACTAATGATGTGACCTTGTTAATCAAATAATAACTCTTTGTTCATGGTTAGGAAACATAACCATCTTTGATTAACGAGCTTGTCAAGTAGAGGCATACTAGTGACACTCTGTTTGTCTATGTATTCACACATGTATTATGTTTCCGGTTAATACAATTCTAGCATGAATAATAAACATTTATCATGATATAAGGAAATAAATAATAACTTTATTATTGCCTCTAGGGCATATTTCCTTCACTCTCCCACTTGCACTAGAGTCAATAATCTAGATTACATAGTAATGATTCTAACACCCATGGAGCCTTGGTGCTGATCATGTTTTGCTCGTGGAAGAGGCTTAGTCAACGGGTCTGCAACATTCAGATCCATATGTATCTTGCAAATCTCTATGTCTCCCACCTGGACTAGATCCCGGATGGAATTGAAGCGTCTCTTGATGTGTTTGGTCCTCTTGTGAAATCTGGATTCCTTTTCCAAGGCAATTGCACCAGTATTGTCATAAAAGATTTTCATTGGACCCGATGCACTAGGTATGACACCTAGATCGGATATGAACTCCTTCATCCAGACTCCTTCGTTCGCTGCTTCCGAAGCAGCTATGTACTCCGCTTCACATGTAGATCCCGCTACGATGCTTTGTTTAGAACTGCACCAACTGACAGATCCACCGTTTAAAGTAAACACGTATCCGGTTTGCGATTTAGAATCGTCCGAATCAGTGTCAAAGCTTGCATCAACGTAACCTCTTACGTTGAGCTCTTTGTCACCTCCATATACGAGAAACATATCCTTAGTCCTTTTCAGGTATTTCAGGATGTTCTTGACCGCTGTCCAGTGATCCACTCCTGGATTACTTTGGTACCTCCCTGCTAAACTTATAGCAAGGCACACATCAGGTCTGGTACACAACATTGCATACATGATAGAGCCTATGGCTGAAGCATAGGGAACATCTTTCATTTTCTCTCTATCTTCTGCAGTGGTCGGGCATTGAGTCTGACTCAACTTCACACCTTGTAACACAGGCAAGAACCCTTTCTTTGCTTGATCCATTTTGAACTTCTTCAAAATCTTGTCAAGGTATGTGCTTTGTGAAAGTCCAATTAAGCGTCTTGATCTATCTCTATAGATCTTTATGCCTAATATGTAAGCAGCTTCACCAAGGTCTTTCATTGAAAAACTCTTATTCAAGTATCCCTTTATGCTATCCAGAAATTCTATATCATTTCCAGTCAGTAATATGTCATCCACATATAATATCAGAAATGCTACAGTGCTCCCACTAAATTTCTTGTAAATACAGGCTTCTCTGAAAGTCTGTATAAAACCAAATGCTTTGATCACACTATCAAAGCATTTATTCCAACTCCGAGAGGCTTGCACCAGTCCATAAATGGATCGCTGGAGCTTGCACACTTTGTTAGCTCCCTTTGGATCGATAAAACCTTCCGGTTGCATCATATACAACTCTTCTTCCAGAAATCCATTCAGGAATGCAGTTTTGACATCCATCTGCCAAATTTCATAATCATAAAATGCGGCAATTTCTAACATGATTCGGACAGACTTAAGCATCGCTATGGGTGAGAAGGTCTCATCGTAGTCAACCCCTTGAACTTGTCGAAAACCTTTTGTGACAAGTCGAGCTTTGTAGACAGTAATATTACCGTCAGCGTCAGTCTTCTTCTTGAAGATCCATTTATTCTCAATTGCTTGCCGATCAACGGGCAAGTCAACCAAAGTCCATACTTTGTTCTCATACATGGATCCCATCTCAGATTTCATGGCTTCAAGCCATTTGTCGGGGGAAAAACTGATCCACCAACACCTATGGGGACCGGGCCCCTTTCGGTTCGGAGGGGGGCGGAGGCCGCGCAAAGAGCGGATCGAGGCGGTACACGCGGGCGGTTTTTTACCCAGCTTCGGGCCGCGCGGATGCGTAAAACCCTACTGCTGCTTGTTTGTGTGTATTGAATTCTTGCTCAGGAGCGATGGACGCTGCCAGACTGAGCGTGAGAGTGTTCTTGATGTTTCGAATGAGCCGAACCCCCTTCTACGTTGCGCTTGGGCCTCCTTTTATACTCTCAAGGGGTTACCCACAGGTGGCAACATAGACTAGAAGGGTAAAAATGGAAAAGGATGCGGTAGGTGCAGCTACCACTACTGTGGATACAGTGCACCCTACCTAACTCTGACGGCAGGGGACAAGGGAATTGAATGCCCGTTTGTGTCGCCTAAACAGTACCGAAACGGACCGCTAGGGACGCCACCGTTTGCCACGATGGTTATCTTGTCAGCGCCTGCTTGCCACCGTGCACCCCTAGCTGCACGGCCTCCTGCCACGTGCGCTTGGGAGAGTCCCAGAGCGACACGTTAGCAGGTGTGCTGGAGCGCGGGCACGAAGTGGGGGTTTTCCCGCGGCAAGCTCCTTGCCGCGGTCGTTGTCTTGTCATGTTCGGGAGCTTGTCGCTCACCGGGCCTTGCTGGGACGCGTGGCGCGTCGCGGCAAGCTTTCTTGGTATGCCTTGAGTGGCCTTCCCGGCAAGCTCCTCTTCCCGGGGTCTTGTCTTCTTCCCGGCCAGCTTCTCTTGCCAGGGCCTGGGTTGGCCTTCCCGGCAAGCTCCTCTTGCCGGGGCCTTGGTTGGCCTTCCCGGCAAGCTCCTCTTGCCGGGGCCTTGGTTTGAGTACTTTGTTCTTGAATGGTCTTCAAGGGAACCACATAGGGTCTTGGCGGTCACCCGGCAAGCCTTGCCGCGGGATGCTGCGACCACCCGTGCACAAGTTCGGGGTAATAGGGTACCCCTACTCTAGTACACCGACAGGAGCCCCCGGGCCTGGGCCACACACGGTGCCGAGCGCTGTTGGGCCAGGCCCAAAACAGTGCACGGGCACGCGCGGCCTAGGTCACGCCGAATCTAACTCCATATCCACCGCGCCCCCCGTAACGGCACGCGTCAATCGCGGCGTCGTGGGAGAGATCGTGGGTGGAAGACGTTCGCCCGTATCCACAGCTTGATGGAGGGGTTTACCCTCCATTTTAAGTTGATGGAGGGCGATCTCCTCTCCGTCAAGGTCTTCGGGTGCTTCGGCACTCGGGCGAAGTGCTGCGTGGACAGCTCCTCCGACAGCGAAGGCTCCTCCTCGAGCGAGAGTGACGAGGAGGAGAGCGACAGCGACGATGAGGGTAGCGGGCGGCGGGATGGAGGGTCCGACTAGGCGTCGGGCGCCGCTTCGCGCGGCACCGGCGACCCCATCATCCGTGTCACCGGCTCCTTGAACTCCCCGGGATGTTCTCTTGGTGTCTTCTGGCACCCGTAGCTCGCCTAGGCGCTCCTTTTGCCCTTTTCGCCTCCTTGACCTGCCTCCTGAAGAGAGGGATAGGAAAGGGATTACGAGCATCTTATCTTTTTAATTTGTAAGCCTTCGGGCCTTAGCTGCATCTAAAACTTGTAATCCTCTCTTTCATGTTTTTCACCCTCTAGGGACTGTACCTGAGTGGGATGTTTTTTAATGAAAAGGGGATGCTTGCCGGGTTATTTGTCTCGCGGGTTGAACCCACGCCAAGGAGCGAATCCTTGGTATCCCTCGGACAGACATTTCATCTCCCGGCAACAGGCCCTGCCGCCTTCCCACGTCGCTCGACCTTTCTCACGCCTTTGACGGAGGCGGGAACGAGGTGGGTGCGGTCTCCTCGTTTCATCCCTTTGCTACCGCGACTACGACCAAACTTGGCTCCGGGAACGAGCCCCAGGGCATAGAGTTGAGGGAGCACGTCAGTTTTTGGGAAGAAACGCGGTTTCACATTCCCCAGTCCATAAGAGGATGCATGATGAGGGATGAAAGACTTATCTGATATTGCAGCCCCCGGCAACTCTGGTTTGCCGTGGACGAATCTTGGCACTCGCAGCCCCCGGCAATACTAGCTTGCCGGGGCCCAGGTGCCGGCGGACGCTGATCCTGACGCACTTAAGGCCCTCGTCGCACCCATTGTGGACAGGGTGAACAAGGTCAAAAGGGTTGACGGCGGTCGCGTAGATTAGGCCGTCCGTTTTCTTCTTTTCTTGTCGCTGCCAGTCATGTCATGGGAACACTTTATTAGAGGCGCGACAAGTTATTTTTGTAATATAACTCTATCTTAGGCAAAAAAATTGCTATGTTACTTCCTTTACTCGACTCTTGGCTTTGTATGGTTCTGCCTATGCTTTCTAGGGAAACTTGCCGGTGCAGGCACCCTTGCCGCGAGCGCCGAGTGCGGAACTTCAGCAGCCTGCTAGCGGGATCGCTACCGACAAGCAACCTTGTCACAACTAGTTGCAGCTCACTTAAGTTGTTGAGCGGACTTGAAACAAAGTAAGGGCGCAGCTAGCTACGAATTGGTTCCGCCGCGCACAGGTTTTCCATACAAAGCACGGTCGTTCAAGGAAAATAACTCAAAAACTTAAAAAACTGATTGCTCAAACTTTAGCAACTTAGCTTTTCTGTCGTCTGCTTCCCGGCAAGGAGAAACTTTCTTGAACGGCCTGGTCCACACCATTATCTTCTCCTTCCCCCCCGGTAAACCTTGTGGGCGAGGGAACCTTCCTTCTTTTGAGAAAGAAACAGAGAAATAAAGTAATGATATGGAGCCTTGGGCTCGTTATCGCTTACCGGGGTCTGGTGCTGCACAAAGTGTCAGATAACATATGTGAAAAAGAATTATAGCATAAAAAACTGACAAGTTGTGCGGGGCACATGAACTTTACTGGTGCACGGGGTCTGCGCCCGGCTTTGTACAAAGGATTACATGCAACAGCGGCAAGACTTGTACAAAAGGTGGTTGCCGGAAAAGCTTCCGGCAACCGCGCCCTACGGGTAAAACTTACGAAGATGTTCAATGTTCCAGGAGTTGCTCACCGGAATGCCATCTTCGGTCTCAAGGCGGACAGCGCCGGGCCTAGTGACTTGTTTCACCCGATAAGGGCCTTCCCACTTCGGCGTCAACTTGTTGGAATTCTTGGCGGACTGAACACGCCGAAGAACAAGGTCGCCTTCCTCGAAGCTCCTGGCTTTAACTTTGCGGCTATGGTAGCGTCGCAAAGCTTGCTGGTAGCGAGCGACTCGCACAACAGCCTGAAGACGGTCTTCCTCAAGGAGCAGCACGTTATCTTGGCGCAACTGCTCTTGCTCGAGCTCATCATAAGCGAGCACTCGAGGTGACCCGTAAACGAGTTCCGTGGGGAGAACTGCCTCTGCTCCGTAGACTAGAGCGAAGGGTGTCTGGCCAGTGGCTCGATTTGGCGTCGTCCTGATCGACCAAAGAACCACCGGCAGCTCCTCGATCCAGTTTCTTCCGCACTTGTGCAGCCTGTCGAAAGTTCTGGTCTTGAGGCCTCGCAGCACTTCAGCATTTGCCCTCTCCGCTTGACCGTTGCTTCTCGGATGAGCAACAGAAGCGAAGCAGACCTTGGCGCCAAGATCTTGGACGTACTGCATGAAGGTGCGGCTTGTAAATTGCGTGCCGTTGTCGGTGATGATCCTGTTAGGGATCCCGGAACGGCAAACAATCGACCTGAAGAACTTGACTGCTGACTGTGCTGTCACCTTCCTCACTGGCTGCACTTCCGGCCAGTTTGTGAACTTGTCGATTGCGACGTACAAGTACTCAAAGCCCCCGACAGCTCGGGGGAAGGGGCCGAGGATGTCGAGCCCCCAGACCGAAAATGGCCAGGATAAAGGGATCGTCTGGAGAGCTTGAGCTGGCTGGTGTATCTGTTTGGAATGGAACTGGCACGCTTCACACTTGGTTACTTGTGCAGTTGCATCCTGGAGGGCTGTCGGCCAGAAGAAACCTTGTCGGAATGCTTTGCCGGCAAGTGCTCTTGCGCCAATGTGGTGACCACATATGCCTCCATGTATCTCTGCCAACACCTGTTGTCCATCTTCCCGGCGAATGCACTTCAATTTCACACCGTTGAGTCTGATTCTGTATAGTGTGTTGTTGACAAACTTGTACATACTTGACTGCCGGGCTACTCTTTCCGCTTCTTCTTGCTCTTCGGGAAGCTCTCCTGTCTGAAGGAAACGGACGATCTGCTGCGCCCATGCTGGAGCTTGCGGCTCGACAACAAGAGCTAAAGGCATATCTGTTGCTGTGGGAACATCCGCTTCTACGGCAAGAACCTGCGGTTCGGCCGGAGCGTGATATTCCCCGGCAAGCTTGCCGGAGCAAAACTTGTCGGGAGCGTCTGCTTCAACGGAACAAACCAAGAGGTTCGCCGGAGCAGACTGCTCCTCAGCACTCTTGGCGTCGGTCTTGGGGACCTTCTTGGCGGCGGCTCCGGGAAGCTCTGCCGGAAAGTAGTCACCAGAAACCAACTTCCTCTTCTTTCCCTGTCCAGTCGACGGTGTTACAGATGGTTGAGTCAGCTTGAGCACAAAAATCCCTGGTTCCACAGGTAACTTTAGTGCTGCGCACTTTGACAGGCCGTCAGCAATATCATTCTGAGCTCGTGGAACATGCTCCATTTGCAGGCCGTCAAAGTGTTCTTCTAGCTTTCTCACTTCATCAACATAAGCTTCCATCAATGGACTCTGGTAGTTCTTGTTCACTTGGCGGACGACAAGCTGCGAGTCACCCCTTACAATGAGTTTCTTGATCCCAAGGTCGGCTGCGATTCTGAGGCCGGCAAGCAAACCCTCATACTCTGCAGTATTGTTCGTTACTTGCTCCTTGGGAAAGTGCATCTGGACTACGTACTTGAGGTGCTCTCCGGTGGGTGCGATAAGGAGCACGCCAGCACCGGCGCCTTGCAGCGAGAAGGCACCATCAAAGTACATCAGCCACTCTTTGCTTGTCTCCTTGACGGGGATGCTTGTCTCTGGAATTTCTTCGTCTGGGGTTGGCGTCCACTCTGCTATGAACTCTGCCAATGCCCTGCTTTGGATCGTTGCGGTGCTCTCAAACTTGAGGCCAAAGCTTGACAGTTCCAAAGCCCACTCGACAATCCTGCCTGTTGCTTTTGGATTCTGCAGTATCGTCTTCAACGGAAAGCGAGTGACAACTGTGATCTCGTGTGCCTGGAAGTAATGGCGCAGTTTTCTCGAGGCCATGAGAAGGCCGAAAAGCAATTTTTGCACACCAGAGTACCTCGACCTAGCCCCCTGGAGAAGGGAGCTGACAAAGTAAACTGGGCGCTGCACCATCTTCTTCTGCACCTCCTTGCACGTCAGCGCAGATCCAACCTTGTCGGGGCCAGAGCTTGTCGGAGAAGCCCCCTGCTTGTCGCTGGATTCACTTGCCACGGTCGCTGGCTCATCGTCCGCCTCCCTCTCCGCTACTAACGCAGCACTAACCACTTGATTGGTTGCTGCCAGATATAGCAGCAACTTCTCTTGTGGCTTAGGTGCGACAAGTATTGGAGTGGAGGACAGGTATCTCTTCAAGTCCTGCAGCGCGGCCTCCGCTTCCGGAGTCCATTTCATTGGACCTGCCTTTTTCAATATTTTGAAAAACGGCAGGGCGCGCTCAGCAGACTTAGAGATAAACCTGCTGAGAGCAGCCACGCAACCGGCAAGCCTTCGCACATCCTTGACGCGCTTTGGTGCTTCAATCTGCTCGATGGCCTTGATCTTGTCGGGGTTGGCTTCAATTCCCCGCTGAGACACAAAGAACCGGAGAAGCTTGCCGGAAGGGACTCCAAACACGCACTTCTCGGGGTTGAGCTTGAGGTTGATCTTGCGCAGATTTGCAAAAGTTTCATCTAGATCTTGAATCAAAGTAGCCTTGCTTTTGCTTTTGACCACTATATCATCCATGTAGGCTTCCACATTTCTGTGTATCTGTGGCTCAAAAGCGACATGGACTACCCTTGCAAATGTTGAACCAGCATTCTTCAACCCAAAGGGCATCCGTACAAAATAGTATGTGCCGCAAGGGGTGATAAATGCGTTTTTTTCCTCATCCTCTTCTGCCATGAAGATCTGATGGTATCCTGAGTATGCATCAAGAAATGAAAGCAGATCACATCCAGCTGTGGAGTCAACAATCTGGTCAATACGCGGCAAGGGAAATGGGTCTTTGGGACAAGCTTTATTAACATCAGTGAAGTCAATACAAAGTCTCCATTTTCCGTTAGCCTTGCGCACAACAACAGGATTGGCCAACCACGTGGGATGGAGCACTCCTCTGACAAGGCCTGCTGCTTCCAACTTCTTGATTTCTTCTGTGATGAATTCTTGGCGCTCCACTGCCTGCTTCCTGACTCTCTGCTTGACGGGCCGCGCATGAGGACAGACGGCAAGGTGGTGCTCGATTACTTTCCTGGGAATACCGGGGATATCAGACGGTTGCCATGGAAACACGTCGACATTCGCCCGCAGGAAAGCAACGAGCGCGCTTTCCTATTTGGGGTCAAGCATGGCACTGATGGTGAAGGTACCACCAGTGCCGTCCTCCTTGGCGGACACCTTCTTGGTCTCAGGTGGAGCTGCCATTGCCTTCTTGCACTTGCCGGTGGAGCTCGATGGTGCGTCCTCGATGGTAGCGCAGCACTCCGAAGAGGTGCGCTTGCCGGAGTGGGCATCAGAGTTCTTGCCGGACTTTGTCTTCTTCTTCCCCCCGGGAGCTTCAGCGGCAAGTGTGTTGCCATCAGCTGCGGCTGCTGCTTCCCGGTAGATCTTGTCGGCGCAGATAAGGGCATCCTTCTTGTCACCGGGGACAGAGATGACACTTATCGGGCCTGGCATCTTGAGCATGTTGTATGCATAGTGAGAGGCTGCCATAAACTTGGCGAGCGCTGGACGGCCAAGGATCCCATTGTAGGGCAATGGAAAATCGGCAACGTCAAATGTGACCCTCTCAGTTCTGAAATTCAGCTCGCTGCCAAATGTGACCGGCAGCGTGATCTTCCCTTTCGGCTTGCTCCTTCCCGGGTTGATTCCTTGGAATGTGCCGGTCTCTTCGAGCTCGCTGTCAGAGATCTGGAGTTTCTGAAGGACCGCGGAGGAGATCAGATTCAAGCCGGCCCCGCCGTCAACTAGCATCTTCGTGACCTTGAGGTTGCGGATAGTTGGTGAAACCAACATCGGCAAGCACCCGACCGCAGTTACGCGATCAGGGTGATCCTCAATGTCGAAGATGATAGGCGTGCTAGACCATTTCAGGGGCTTGCGTGACTCCATGGATGGCTCTGCTGCATTCACTTCCCGCACCCACTACTTGAGTTGGCGGTGCGAAGTATGCAGAGAGGCACCACCGTCAACGCACAGGACCTCTGTGGCTTTCTGAAATTCCTGCTCGTCGGCCTCGTCATCATCCATGTCTTCGTCGTCGTCGTCATCTTCATCCTTGTCGCGGCCGCGGGGAGGTCTGTCTCCTTGCCGCTGATTGGCCTTGCCGCGGCGTCCTCCTCGGCCGGGACGTTTCTTGCCGGATCCACCAGTTCCTTCCTGGGCCTTCTCCTTGTCGCGCCGCTCGTACTCAGCTTTCTGTTGCTCAACAAGCTGTTCGACTTTCTTGCAGTTCTGGAGATCGTGACCCTTGGTGCGGTGAATCTTACAATACTGCTTGCCGGAGCTGTCCTGCTTGTCGGCGGCCGCCACAGGCTGGGCCTCCTTGTCGGAGCCACCAGCTTTAGCTTCCTTGGCGCCACCTCCGTTGCCGGTCTGCTCGACAGCTAGCACTTCCTTGCCCTTTTTCCTTCTGTTGTTCCGCCGCCGGCCTTTCCTTGTCGGGGCGGCATCCTCACTGTCGGATCCTCCTGCTCCTGTACTCTCTCCGGGGAGCCTCCTCCCCTCTTCAGCGCGTGCACACTTGTCGGCCAGGGCATAAAGCTCGCTGACATCCCTGATCTTACACATTGCCATCTCCTCCCTCGTCCTTTGGTTTTGCACGTTCTGATGGAACGCGCTGATGATCGCGGCGGGGTGGACGTCTGGGATGTTGTGTTGTACACGGCTGAATCTCTGAATGTACTTGCGCAGTGGCTCTCCTTCCTTCTGGGCGAGCAGATGAAGATCGCTCTCTTGGCCATGTGGCTTGTGGCCGCCTGTAAAGGCGCCGACAAACTGATGGCATAAATCTGCCCAAGAGGAGATGGAATTGTCCGGCAAGTGCATGAGCCAGGACCTGACGTTGGGCTTGAGTACCAGTGGGAAGTAGTTGGCAAGGATCTTGTCGTCCCGTCCCCCGGCAGCCTGCACCGCGATGGTGTAGATGCTGAGAAACTCCGACGGATGCGTCTTGCCGTCGTACTTCTCTGGTACGTCTGGTTTGAAATTCTTTGTGCTGGGCCACTGGACTTGCCGCAGCTCACGGGTGAACGCAGGACAACCTACCGCGTACGGCAGATCGCCTGGTTCCCCTGGCGCATGCATGTCAACAGAGGGCCCAGCGCGCTTGTCGGATTGACGTCGCGCTTCTCTTTGGTGCTCGATGCGGGTTCGAGCGTCTTCTTGTTGTCGTTCATGGAGAACTTGGCGCTGGTCGCGACGAGCTCGTGGGTCCGACGACGAGGTGGAGCCGCTGTTGGGGTGGACCCGGCGAGTCGGCGATTTTGGCCTTCATAGCGGAGAGTGCATGGAAGTCGCACCTCCCCCGGTCTTGTTGCCATCGGCTCGCGTCTGGCTGTCCTGCCGCGGCAGCGAGGTGCTTGGTTGCCGCGCAGTGTCGCCGTTGGCGAAGCCGATGAGGCTCTGGATAGTGGCCCTCCATTCGTCGGTCTTGTCCGCCGTCGGAGGATAGTCTAGGAGCAGTTGAGCTCGCGCCAAGGCTTCTGCTGGAGTGGTGGGCGGCGAAGGTGAATGGTGCGAGGAGTGGGGCGTGCTCGGACTCCTAACCACGTTAGAAGGAGCAGTGCCCCGTGCAGGCGACCATACTTCGCTCGAGCCAGCATGTTGACGTGCATGTTGGTCTTGAGCGCCACGAGAACCACCAGCTTGATCTTGGCCCAGCGGACGTATGGCGCTGCGAACGCCATGACGCTGCTGATCCCGCGCCTCCTGAGAGGGGCGCGGTGCGCGCATGGACGCCGAGGTCTGTGCCGCCTTGTCCTTGGACTTGGCCGCACACAGGGCTCCCTCGTCGACGCCCATTCTTCCGCCGGCGTCCACTCCACCACCCGCTTGCTCCGGAGGCGGTGAAAGCGACGCAGACGGAACAGCCACCTCCAAATCCTTCTTCTTCGGTGGCATGTCGATGAAGACGATGAAGATTTAGCTCGCGTGCATGCCGGATCGGGTTCGCACAATCTCGACGCCCCCTACCTGGCGCGCCAAAGATGTCGGGGGAAAAACTGATCCACCAACACCTATGGGGACCGGGCCCCTTTCGGTTCGGAGGGGGGCGGAGGCCGCACAAAGAGCGGATCGAGGCGGTACACGCGGGCGGTTTTTTACCCAGCTTCGGGCCGCAGGGATGCGTAAAACCCTACTGCTGCTTGTTTGTGTGTATTGAATTCTTGCTCAGGAGCGATGGACGCTGCCAGACTGAGCGTGAGAGTGTTCTTGATGTTTCGACTGAGCCGAACCCCCTTCTACGTTGCGCTTGGGCCTCTTTTTATACTCTCAAGGGGTTACCCACAGGTGGCAACGTAGACTAGAAGGGTAAAAATGGAAAAGGATGCGGTAGGTGCAGCTAGCGCTACTGTGGATACAGTGCACCCTACCTAACTCTGACGGCAGGGGACAAGGGCATTGAATGCCCGTCTGTGTCACCTAAACAGTACCGAAACGGACCGCTAGGGACGCCACCGTTTTCCATGATGGTTATCTTGTCAGCGCCTGCTTGCCACCGCGCACCCCTAGCTGCACGGCCTCCTGCCACGTGCGCTTGGGAGAGTCCCAGAGCGACACGTTAGCAGGTGTGCTGGAGCGCGGGCATGAAGTGGGGGTTTTCCCGCGGCAAGCTCCTTGCCGCGGTCGTCGTCTTGTTGTGTTCGGGAGCTTGTCGCTCACCGGGCCTTGCCGGGACGCGTAGCGCGTCGCGGCAAGCTTTCTTGGTATGCCTTGAGTGGCCTTCCCGGCAAGCTCCTCTTGCCGGGGTCTTGTCTTCTTCTCGGCCAGCTTCTCTTGCCAGGGCCTGGGTTGGCCTTCCCGGCAAGCTCCTCTTGCCGGGGCCTTGGTTGGCCTTCCCGGCAAGCTCCTCTTGCCGGGGCCTTGGTTTGAGTACTTTGTTCTTGAATGGTCTTCAAGGGAACCACAGAGGGTCTTGGCGGTCACCCGGCAAGCCTTGCCGCGGGATGCTGCGACCGCCCGTGCACAAGTTCGGGGTAATAGGGTACCCCTACTCTAGTACACCGACACCATTTTGCGGAATCTGGGCTCACCATCGCTTCTTCATAGTTTGTAGGTTCATCATGATCTAGTAGCATGACTTCCAGAACAGGATTACCGTACCACTCTGGTGCGGATCTTGCTCTGGTTGATCTATGAGGTTCAGTAGTATCTTGTCCTGAAGCTTCATGATCATCATCATTAGCTTCCTCACTTATTGGTGTAGTTGTCGCAGAAACAGTTTTCTGTGATGTACTACCTTCCAACAAGGGAGCAGGTACAGTTACCTCGTCAAGTTCTACTTTCCTCCCACTCACTTCTTTCGAGAGAAACTCCTTCTCTAGAAAGGATCCATTCTTAGCAACGAATGTCTTACCTTCGGATCTATGATAGAAGGTGTACCCAACAGTCTCCTTTGGGTATCCTATGAAGACACATTTCTCCGATTTGGGCTCGAGCTTATCAGGTTGAAGCTTTTTCACATAAGCATCGCAGCCCCAAACTTTAAGAAACGACAACTTTGGTTTCTTGCCAAACCATAGTTCATAAGGCGTCGTCTCAACGGATTTTGATGGTGCCCTATTTAATGTGAATGCGGCCGTCTCTAAAGCATAACCCCAAAACGATAGCGCTAAATCAGTAAGAGACATCATAGATCGCACCATATCTAATTAAGTACGATTACGACGTTCAGACACACCATTACGCTGTGGTGTTCCGGGTGGCGTGAGTTGCGAAACTATTCCACAATTTTTCAAATGTACACCAAACTCGTAACTCAAATATTCTCCTCCACGATGAGATCGTAGAAACTTTATTTTCTTGTTACGATGATTTTCAACTTCACTCTGAAATTCTTTGAACTTTTCAAACGTTTCAGACTTGTGTTTCATTAAGTAGATATACCCATATCTGCTTAAGTCATCTGTGAAGGTGAGAAAATAACGATATCCGCCACGAGCCTCAATATTCATCGGACCACATACATCGGTATGCATGATTTCCAACAAATCTGTTGCTCTCTCCATAGTACCGGAGAACGGTGTTTTAGTCATCTTGCCCATGAGGCACGGTTCGCAAGTACCAAGTGATTCATAATCAAGTGGTTCCAAAAGTCCATCAGTATGGAGTTTCTTCATGCGCTTTACACCAATATGACCTAAACGACAGTGCCACAAATAAGTTGCACTTTCATTGTCAACTCTGCATCTTTTGGCTTCAACATTATGAATATGTGTATCACTACTATCGAGATTCATCAAAAATAGACCACTCTTCAAAGGTGCATGGCCATAAAAGATATTACTCATATAAATAGAACAACCATTATTCTCTGATTTAAATGAATAACCGTCTCGCATCAAACAAGATCCAGATATAATGTTCATGCTCAACGCTGGCACCAAATAACAATTATTTAGGTCTAATATTAATCCCGAAGGTAGATGTAGAGGTAGCGTGCCGACCGCGATCACATCGACTTTGGAACCGTTTCCCACGCGCATCATCACCTCGTCCTTTGCTAGTGTCCACTTATTCCGTAGTCCCTGTTTCGAGTTGCAAATATTAGCAACAGAACCATTATCAAATACCCAGGTGCTACTGCGAGCTCTAGTAAGGTACACATCAATAACATGTATATCACATATACCTTTGTTCACCTTGCCATCCTTCTTATCCGCCAAATACTTGGGGCAGTTCCGCTTCCAGTGACGAGTCTGCTTGCAGTAGAAGCACTCAGTTTCAGGCTTAGGTCCAGACTTGGGTTTCTTCTCTTGAGCAGCAACTTGCTTGCCATTCTTCTTGAAGTTCCCCCTCTTCTTCCCTTTGCCCTTTTTCTTGAAACTAGTGGTCTTGTTGACCATCAACACTTGATGCTCCTTCTTGATTTCTACCTCCGCCGCTTTCAGCATTGTGAAGAGCTCGGGAATAGTCTTATTCATCCCTTGCATATTATAGTTCATCACGAAGTTCTTGTAGCTTGGTGGCAGTGATTGGAGAATTCTGTCAATGACGCAATCATCTGGAAGATTAACTCCCAATTGAATCAAGTGATTATTATACCCAGACATCTTGAGTATATGCTCACTGACAGAACTGTTCTCCTCCATCTTGCAGCTATAGAACTTATTGGAGACTTCATATCTCTCAATCCGGGCATTTGCTTGAAATATTAACTTCAACTCCTGGAACATCTCATATGCTCCATGACGTTCAAAACATCGTTGAAGTCCCGATTCTAAGCCGTAAAGCATGGCACACTGAACTATCGAGTAGTCATCAGCTTTGCTCTGCCAGACGTTCATAACATCTAGTGTTGCTCCAGTAGTAGGCCTGGCACCCAGCGGTGCTTCCAGGACGTAATTCTTCCGAGCAGCAATGAGGATAATCCTCAAGTTACGGACCCAGTCCGTGTAATTGCTACCATCATCTTTCAACTTTGCTTTCTCAAGGAACACATTAAAATTCAACGGAACAACAGCACGAGCCATCTATCTACAATCAACATAAACAAGCAAGATACTATCAGGTACTAAGTTCATGATAAGTTTAAGTTCAGTTAATCAAATTACTTAAGAACTCCCACTTAGATAGACATCCCTCTAATCCTCTAAGTGATCACGTGATCCAAATCAACTAAACCATAACCGATCATCACGTGAGATGGAGTAGTTTTCAATGGTGAACATCGTTATGTTGATCATATCTACTATATGATTCACGCTCGACCTTTCGGTCTCCGTGTTTCGAGGCCATATCTGCATATGCTAGGCTCGTCAAGTTTAACCTGAGTATTCTGCATGTGCAAAACTGGCTTGCACCCGTTGTAGATGGACGTAGAGCTTATCACACCCGATCATCACGTGGTGTCTGGGCACGACGAACTTTGGCAACGGTGCATACTCAGGGAGAACACTTCTTGATAATTTAGTGAGAGATCATCTTATAATGCTACCGTCAATCAAAGCAAGATAAGATGCATAAAAAGATAAACATCACATGCAATCAATATAAGTGATATGATATGGCCATCATCATCTTGTGCTTGTGATCTCCATCTCCGAAGCACAGTTATGATCACCATCGTCACCGGCGCGACACCTTGATCTCCATCGTAGCATCGTTGTCGTCTCGCCAATCTTATGCTTCTACGACTATCGCTACCGCTTAGTGATAAAGTAAAGCATTACATCACGATTGCATTGCATACAATAAAGCGACAACCATATGGCTCCTGCCAGTTGCCGATAACTCGGTTACAAAACATGATCATCTCATACAATAAAATTAGCATCATGCCTTGACCATATCACATCACAACATGCCTTGCAAAAACAAGTTAGACGTCTTCTACTTTGTTGTTGCAAGTTTTACGTGGCTGCTACGGGCTTAAGCAAGAACCAATCTCACCTACGCATCAAAACCACAATGATAGTTTGTCAAATAGACTCCGTTTTAACCTTCGCAAGGACCGGGCGTAGCCACACTCGGTTCAACTAAAGTTGGAGAGACAGTCGCCCGCAAGCCACCTGTGTGCAAAGCACGTCGGTGGAACCGGTCTCGCGTAAGCGTACGCGTAATGTTGGTCCGGGTCATCTCGTCCAACAATACCGCTGAACCAAAGTATGACATGCTGGTAGGCAGTATGACTTATATCGCCCACAACTCACTTGTGTTCTACTCGTGCAAATAACATCAAACCATAAAACCTAGGCTCGAATGCCACTGTTGGGGAACGTAGTAATTTCAAAAAAATTCCTACGCACACGCAAGATCACGGTGATGCATAGCAACGAGAGGGGAGAGTGTTGTCTACGTACCAACGCAGACCGACTGCGGAAGCGATCACACAACATAGAGGAAGTAGTCGTACGTTTTCCCGATCCGACCAATCCAAGCACTGTTACTCCGGCACCTCCGAGTTCTTAGCACACGTACAGCTCGATGACGATCCTCGGGCTCCGATCCAGCAAAGCGTCGGGGAAGAGTTCTGTCAGCACGACGGCGTGGTGATGATCTTGATGTTCTACCGTCTCAGGGCTTCGCCTAAGCACCGCTACAATATGATCGAGGTGGAATATGGTGGCAGGGGGCACCGCACACGGCTATGGAACGATCACGGGGATCAATTGTGTGTCTAGAGGTACCCCCTGCCCCTGTATATAAAGGAGCAAGGGGGGAGAGGTGCGGCCAGCCTTGGGGCGTGCCAGGAGGAGTCCTACTCCTACCGGGAGTAGGACTCCCCCCCCAATCCTAGTTGGAATAGGAATCCTCAAGTGGGGAGAGAGAGAAGGGGGCCGGCCACCTCTCCTAGTCCTAATAGGACTAGGGGAGGGGGGGAGGCGCGCAGCCACCTTGGGCTGCCCCTTTCACCTTTCCACTAAAGCCCACTAAGGCCCATATGGTTCCCGGGGGGTTCCGGTAACCTCCCGGTACTCCGGTAAAATCCCGATTTCACCCGGAACACTTCCGATATCCAAACATAGGCTTCCAATATATCAATCTTTATGTCTCGACCATTTCGAGACTCCTCGTCATGTCCGTGATCACATCCGGGACTCCGAACAACCTTCGGTACATCAAAATGCATAAACTCATAATAACTGTCATCGTAACATTAAGCGTGCAGACCCTACGGTTCGAGAACAATGTAGACATGACCGAGACACATCTCCGGTCAATAACCAATAGCGGGACCTGGATGCCCATATTGACTCCTACATATTCTACGAAGATCTTTATCGGTCAGACCGCATAACAACATACGTTGTTCCCTTTGTCACCGGTATGTTACTTGCTCGAGATTCGATCGTCGGTATCCAATACCTAGTTCAATCTCGTTACTGGCAAGTCTCTTTACTCATTCCATAATACATCATCTCGCAACTAACTCATTAGTTGCAATGCTTGCAAGGCTTATGTGATGTGCATTACCGAGAGGGCCCAGAGATACCTCTCCGACAATCAGAGTGACAAATCCTAATCTCGAAATATGCCAACCCAACATCTACCATGGGAGACACCTGTAGAGCTCCTTTATAATCACCTAGTTACGTTGTGACGTTTGGTAGCACACAAAGTGTTCCTCCGGCAAACGGGAGTTGCATAATCTCATAGTCATAGGAACATGTATAAGTCATGAAGAAAGCAATAGCAACATACTAAACGATCGGGTGCTAAGCTAATGGAATGGGTCATGTCAATCAGATCATTCAACTAATGATGTGACCTCGTTAATCAAATAATAACTCTTTGTTCATGGTTAGGAAACATAACCATCTTTGATTAACGAGCTAGTCAAGTAGAGGCATACTAGTGACACTCTGTTTGTCTATGTATTCACACATGTATTATGTTTCCGGTTAATACAATTCTAGCATGAACAATAAACATTTATCATGATATAATGAAATAAATAATAACTTTATTATTGCCTCTAGGGCATATTTCCTTCACTCAAACCCGAGTCCAAGCTTGTTTTGCTGCCATTTTCGATCTCCTTTCTCAAAGCACCTCTCACAAAACTGCTTAGGGAGATTGTTCCTTGGTATGTGACTCCTCCATTGGTCCAATTAGTTTTTGTTCTAGTGCTTTACTCATTGCAAATTTTTGCTGCTTAGGTGACCCTGTTCTTCAGCTTGCATGTCAAATTTATATGGTTAAATTTAGTTTTGATGCATGATATAAGCCCTAGGCACTTGTAGGAGTAGTTACTATCAATATTATTGAGTTTGGTTTACTTTTATTTTGAAGTTACTAAAAATTTTCAGAGGAAGAAATATGCTTAGGAAAATGTTCCAAGGTGGTTCTTCAAGGAAGCAAGGACCCAGGCTTGCAATGCGTGATGCTGATGAAGAGCCACCAAGAGACGCTCCAGTGCGTCCTTGTGAATGGCCTTCTGAGAACTTTATGGATCGAGCGGGAATTAAGGAAGAATTTAACGCATATTTGCGTAACACTGATCTTGTGAGCTTCGAGGAAGAGAAGTGCAGCCAGTATCACTATCTCACTAGTACCTTTGTGAGGAGGTTTGAATTTTCAACTTCACGTAATTCTCCAATTGTCATGTTTGATCTTTATGATAAATCTTACACTATGGACTTAGAGGATTTTACCACTGCTTGCAAACTTCCACAATGGGGTAGTATAAGGGATCCTCGCAAATCTGAATTTAGAGATTTTCTTGCTAGAATAACTGTGGGAGAATCTAGAGATATTACACAAGCTACCATAGGGAGCATTCATTTTCCTGCTATATTTTGCTCTCTTCATAGGTAGATTCATTAATGGTAAAGATGAGGCATGTCACATGTGTGTCCCTGATCTTAGTATTCTTAGGAGTGCTGTGTTAGGACAGAAATCATATAATTTGGGATCCATTGTTGCACGTAGGTTGCATCTTAATAGACTTAATGGAGATTTCTTTGGTGGAATTTATGCAACCCACATAGCTAATTTTCTTGGTATAGCCATACGCGAAGATGATATTGAATTACCTCCTGCTTTTCTAGATTTTAATGCTATGGTTCACCACCAGTTTGTCGAGAGGAACGAATCACCTCTCCAATATCGACTAATCTTTAACAGACACCGTGCTATCCGTATTACTCTCCCTGCTCATGCCTTCTTTGATTATCAGGCAAGAGGAGGATATACTATTACCATAGAGGAGGCAGATGAGTACGAGAGGAGAGAGGAGGCCGCTCGTCGCCACGCTGCAGCTCAGCAGGCGATAGCTGCTGCATCGCAGTACGACCCCAGCTACTATTATGGATATCCGCCAGGCCAGCCGTGGCCATAGACCAACTTAGGCCAAAATCCTAAGCTTGGGGGAGTACGTATTTCCCACCGACATTACATTTATGTTCACACACTCATTGCTAGACGTCGGTGCTCATACTTTTTCATTGTATCATCCATGCTAGTTTACTTTCCTTTTTATGCTTTCTTCTCGCGCGTTTAATAAACCTTAATAAAAACCAAAAAAATTAGTTGTAGCTTTTAATTAATTTACTTTCCATGCTTGTAGTAGTAATTAAAAAGAAAACCCAAAAATATTTCTTGTTCTTCTTTTGCTTGTTGGGAGCTTTCCCATGTAAATAGTTTTATTTCTTTTCTTTTCTTTGGGGGTCGATAGGAGAAGACCATAATTAAATTGTTAAAGTAGGTCTTATATGCATTATTGTTGATCTGACAAAAGAGCCCATATTGCCTTGTCTTCTCCTATTTATTGAATGCTTGCAGATTCCAGCTTAGTCCAATGCACGTGCACTATTATTATTATTCACATCGTTCGGTCATGCAAGTGAAAGGCAATTATGATGTTATATGATGGACTGGCTGAGATGAGAAAAGCTGGTATGAACTCGACCTCTTTTGTTTTTGTAAATATGATTAGTTCATCATTCCTGATTCAGCCTATTATGAATAAACATGTTTGCAATGACAACTAGAGATCATAGTTTCTTATGCCATGCTTGATTAGCTATGAGTTATAATGGTTTACCTTGCGTGCCAACATGCTATTAAAATGGTTATGATGTGGTATGATAGGGTGGTATCCTCCTCTGAATGATTTGAGTGACTTGACTTGGCACATGTTCACGCATGTAGTTGAAACAAAATCAACATAGCCTTCACGATATTTATGTTCATGGTGGATTATATCCTACTCATGCTTGCATTTGGTGTTGATTAATTTTAATGCATGTTCATGACTGTTGTCGCTCTCTAGCTGGTCGCTTCCCAGTCTTTTGCTAGCCTTCACCTGTACTAAGCGGGAATACTGCTTGTGCATCCAAACTCCTTAAACAACAAAGTTATTCCACATGAGTCCACTATACCTACCTATATACGGTATCTACCTACCGTTCCATGTAAATTCGGATGTGCCAAACTCTAAACCTTCAAATAAATATCCTATTTTGTATGCTTGAAAAGCTCATGTATCAACTAGGGCTGTCTGTATCTTCCATGTTAGGCGGGTTATTCTCAAGAGGAATGGACTCTGCTCCTCACTCACGAGATAAATGGCTGGTCACCGGGATGCCCAGTCCCATGCTTTATGCAAACTAAATCAAAATAATTACAAACAAAACTCCCCCTGGGACTCTTGTTAGTTGGAGGCACTTGTTGTTTCGAGCAAGCCATGGATTGATGCTTGTCGTGGAAGGGGGACTATAAACTTTACCATTCTGTTTGGGAACCGCCTATAATGTGTGTAGCATGGAAGATATCGCCATCTCTTGGTTTTTATGTTGACAATGTAAGTACACCGCTCAAAATATTATTCACCTCTGTTTCAAAACCGAGCTCTGGCACCTCTACAAATCCCTGCTTCCCTCTGCGAAGGGCCTATCTATTTACTTTTATGCCGAGTCATCATCCTCTTATTAAAAAGCACCAGTTGGAGAGCACCACTGTCATTTGCATTCATTACTGTTAGTTTACATTGAGTATGACTTGACTGGATCTCTGTTACCATGAATTACAATGTCTAGTCAGTCCTTGGTCTTTAAAGGTGCTTTGCATTTATGTTTTGCAGTCTCAGAAAGGGCTAGCGAGATACCACCTTGTTATATCATATTATGATTGTTTTGAGAAAGTGTTGTCATCCGAGATTTATTATTATGGCTCGCTAGTTGATTATGCTATTGATATGAGTAAACTTAAGACCTATGCGTTATTGCAAATGTGGTTAGTTATAATCTTTGCTGAAAACTTGAATGCTGGCCTTACATATTTACAACAACAAGAGCAAACAGAGCTTGTAAAAGTTTTTCTTTATCACTTTCAGTTTATCAACTCAATTGCTTGAGGACAAGCAAAGGATTAAGCTTGGGGGAGTTGGTACGTCTCCAACGTATCTACTTTTCCAAACACTTTTGCCCTTGTTTTGGACTCTAACTTGGATGATTTGAATGGAACTAACCCGGACTGACGCTGTTTTCAGCAGAATTACCATGGTGTTATTTATGTGAAGGAGCAAACGTTCTCGGAATGACCTGAAACTTCACGGAGCCACTTTTTAGAAAATAAGAAAAATACCTGTCAAAGATGAAGGCCAGGGGCCCACCACCTTGCCATGAGGGTGGGGGGCATGCCTGCCCCCCTAGGGCGCGCCCCCCTACCTCGTGGGCCCCCTGTTGCCTCTCCGACTCCAACTCCACCTCCATATATTGAGTTTCGGGGAGAACAAAATCAGAGAGAAAAGAAATCATCGCGTTTTACGATATAGAGCCCCCGACAAGCCCTAAAACCTCTCGGGAGGGTTGATCTGGAGTCCGTTCGGGGCTCCAGAGGGAGGAATCCCTCGCCATCGTCATCATCAACCATCCTCCATCACCAATTTCATGATGCTCACCGCCATGCATGAGTAATTCCATTGTAGGCTTGCTAGACGGTGATGGGTTGGATGGGATCTATCATGTAATTGAGTTAGTTTTGTTAGGGTTTGATCCCTAGTGTCCACTATGTTTTGAGATTGATGTTGCTATGACTTTGCTATTCTTAATGCTTGTCACTAGGGCCCGAGTGCCATGATTTCAGATCTGAACCTATTATGTTTTCATCAATATATGAGTGTTCTTGATCCTATCTCGCAAGTCTATAGTCACCTATTATGTGTTATGATCCATTAACCCCGAAGTGACAATAATCGGGATAATTACCGGTGATGACCGTAGTTTGAGGAGTTCATGTATTCACTATGTGTTAATGCTTTGTTCCGGTTCACTATTAAAAGAAGGCCTTAATATCCCTTAGTTTCCGTAAGGACCCCGCTACCACAGGAGGGTAGGACAAAAGATGTCATGCAAGTTCTTTTTCCATAAGCACGTATGACTATATTCGGAATATATGCCTACATTATATCAATGAACTGGAGCTAGTTCTGTGTCACCCTAGGTTATGACTGTTACATGATGAACCGCATCCGGCATAATTCTCTATCACCGATCCATTGCCTACAAGCTTTCCATATATTGTTCTTCGCTTATTTACTTTCCTGTTGCTATTGCTATCATCACTACAAAATACCAAAACATTACTTTTACTACTGTTACCTTTTGCTACAGTTACCACTACTATCATATTACTTTGCTACTAAACACTTTGCTGCAGATATTAAGTTTCTAGGTGTGGTTGAATTGACATCTCAGCTGCTAATACTTGAGAGTATTCTTTGGCTCCCCTTGTGTCGAATCAATAAATTTGGGTTGAATACTCTACCCTCGAAAACTGTTGCGATCCCCTATACTTGTGGGTTATCAGCAGTCATGAGTTTTCAACCCTTGTACCTTGTTTCCATCTGCACTGACTCTCCTTTCAGGGTTGGGAGCAAATCCATGTGGGAATCTCACACGTGACAGGACCTCACATAATTCTTTTTTTACCTTGTCCAAGATGTACACAGCTGGTGCCATATCCCGTGGTTTACCTTCATCTTGCACCTGCAAATCCTTTCTGATACCCAGGTGTGTCAAATCAATCCTAGATTTTAAGGTATCTTTCGTCTTGCCTTCAATATTAAGAAGTGTGCCGATAATGTTGTCACATATATTTTTCTCGATGTGCATCACATCAAGATTATGCCGCAGATCCAAATCTTTCCAATACTCCAAGTCCCACAAAGTGGACATGCGGGTAAAAAATAGTCTCTCTTCTACCCTGCCACACTTCCTTTCCCTGCTACCATTACCAGGATGGTTTCCTGGTGTAGTATGCCTGGCCTTCTCTAATTCCACTTGCAACTCATCGGCGTTGAGCCTCTTTGGTGCATCATGGTTTTCATGCTTTGCATAGAACACATGTCTTCGGTATTTTCTAGGATGCGGCTTGTCCTTGGCAAGGAAACGGCAGTGTCCAATGTAACAGATCTTGCTAAGTATTGCGTATGACAGCGGATTCCTGTCACAGCGAACACATGCATTGTAACCATGTGTCGTTCGCCCTGACATAGTGCCCAAAGTCGGATAATCATGGATGCACCAAATTATAACAACACGCAGAAAGAAATCAGCTGGTGGGCTGCTATATAGGTCTCGAGTGAGAACACCCTTCCATAGTTGTTGAAGTTCCTCCAGAAGAGGCTCCATGAACAAATCAAAATCCTTTTCAGGACTTTTTGGACCTGGGATGAGCAAGGCCATCATGTAGTTTGATTCTTTGGTGCAGACATTTGGAGGCATGTTGTAAGGGATAACAAGCACTGGCCACATGCTATATGTGGCGCTCTGGTGGCCAAATGGGTTAAATCCATTTGAAGCTAAGCCAAGTCTAATGTTCTCGGGTCAGTAGCAAGCTCTTTGTGTTTATCATTGAAGCTTTTCCACTCACTACCATGAGATGGATGGCTCATTACATTCCGATCTCTGTACTCCTGGTTCCTAGAATGCCATAGTACATCCTCTCTTGTTTCAGCATCATGAAACAACCTCTGCAATCTTGGTGTGATTGGAACATGTCTCAGAACATTATGAGGAACCCTCTTCACAGCCTCGCCATCTTTCCATTTTGATGATTTGCATTTCGGGCATTCACTTAAGTTGGCATAATCCTTCCGGAACAGAACACAACTATTCTTACAAACATGGATCATATCATATCCAATTCCAACTTCATGAAGGAAATTCTTCATTTTACTGTAGGTGTGTGGCAGCTCAGACGCATCTAGGAAAGATTTGCGGAAAGCAGCCAACATCGCATCGAATGATTTTTTGGTCATCCGCTCAGATGTCTTCACCTGAAGAAAGGTGACCATAGCTAAGAATACTGACAGCTTATTTCCTGGGGTGACAACAACGTTGCCTTGTTCCAACATGCGGGCCCACTGTTTTTCTTCTGCAGGTGAAAGTTCACGGAATGCACGAGCATTTCATAGCATTGTTTCAATGTTGGTCAAACTCACTAGCTCTGCCACCACCACCTCCTCCTCCTATTCCACCTGAGCATCAGGCAGATCAAGATGGCGATCTGCTGCTTCCACGTAGTCAATAACATTGACGTTCACAGCTTCACCATGATAAACCCACCTAGTATATGTGACCGACATCCCATACAAGTGTAGATGATTTTGCACAGTTGGCTGGGCTCTTGTAACTGAATTCATACAACTGCTACACGGGCAGAGCACATCTGATTTCGGACCACCGTACTCAGCTCTGATAAAGTTCATGAAGTTTTCAACCCCCTCGACATATGCAACGGAGAATCTTCGAGCAGAAGTTATCCAAGTCCTGTCCATCTGTTAGACAAACAAATTAGTTCTTCTACTAGATATTACAGGAAAAACATATATGCTTTTTTATGAAGTCCAGAAAAAATACCTAGGTCGATGTCTAAAGCTATGGCAAGATATTTGGACGAGCAGATCTAAGTAACGAAATATATGTAAAGCTAATTTAGCAAACAAATTTGAGTGCCAAATTATGGCAGGCTGTTTCAGCAGTCAATGAGGCCGAGCACACAACCACTGAACTATCGAAGGACATCGCAGCAACAAAGATCGAGTATAAAACGGTGTAGTGCTATTTCACCTAACAGATTGGCTACTAGACCATGGTAATCTACGTCACAATAAATATATGGTAGGATATTTTAGCAACTAATCGGCCTTGGCATGCCATCTCAGCTAAGCAGATTGAGTGTAGAACAGGGCAAGGAAGCTTCTTAAGCAGAGCATATTAACATTAAACTACTTCGGCAAACAGTGAGATTAACAGCGTCTATCAGCTAACATTCAGCGCTACACCGACATGAACGGGGCGTCAGTCTAGAATCCGCGTACTGTGGGAGAAGCTGGCCGCCGTGCGTCTCCACACAAACATCGCCAGCGGTGGCAGCGCTGACCGCCGTGCGCCTCCACAAGAACGTAGCCAGAGGTGGCGGCGGGGCTAGAGGATGGCAGTCTACGAGAGTGTACTGTGGGAGCGAGAGGATCGCCGAACCGCGGTGCCGACGTATCGGCGCGGCAGGGAGGGCGGCTTTGGCGGAGC
>NC_041382.1:607616858-607625373 GCF_002162155.2 Triticum dicoccoides | reverse complement strand
AAGGGCAGTTGAATCGGATTTGGGGGGAAATTTTGTGTGTGGGGGGGGGAGGATTTTCACGCGGTGGGTGGGGGGAGTTTGGCGCATGGTCGGTTTCTCCAAGTGCAGTCCCACGTGTCAGTGAAGAGGCAAGCTGAAGCGCGTTCCGTTTGCGTGAGCCGTGTGCAGGACCGAACGTGTGTGGGGTGCAATGCGACCGCGACAGGAGTGTTGTGACTGTACCACCTTTTTTCCTTTTAAACTAGGTGCTTCGCCCCCTCAAAAAAAATTGTTGCTTCACACAATCCATCGATACTACTACTAGTAATCCGGTAATCCCGACTAAAATGGCGCGGCCAGGCCTTTTCCCGCGCGATATGCTGAGAGGTTGGCTTAGTTGGGTTTTTTAGGACGAGTAATGCTACACCTACGTAATCCCAGTTACGTAATTAACATAATGTGAAACGTGTGAGCTGTTGATTGTAGATTGGGGGGAGGGAGGGGCCCACCACCATGAAAATCAGGGGAGGAGAGAGAGAGGCAATTTACGTTAACCCTTTCGTAGGTTCCCGTAGATGTAGAAAGATGTGAAACGCGTGAATGTGTAGTGGACGTACTATTGGAGTGCCTAAGATAATTTGTGTATGTATAGACCCTATGTGTTTATTTTACTTCGCATGTTAGATTTGTCTCGGTTCAATAAAAAGCAGAGTTGGTGATGATGGTGTGCCTGTCATCCTGCAATATAGGTCGTCCGATCTATATCTAACGGATAGGAAGGAAACTATGACAATTTACTCGCACTCCTCTCCACATTTGCAGATAAGGCTTTCCCTCGTTCATCCTTTTCTCCCACAAGATCTTGATCTTTCGTGCAACGCACGGGCATCTTGCTAGTACTCCTACAATATGTATATTATTGTGAAAGTTCATATACACCGGCCAAGATTAATGCAAACATGGCAGATTTTCATTACATTTCGAACTTTTATAGGATAGAAAAATAAAAGAAACCCAACCCTAAACCTATTCTACGGCGGCGACCGACGTCCTGCATCTGCGATCTCTATGTACGGGGGCAGGGTTCAAGACCCGTGAAGTGAAGGTGCGGTCTCCGGCGAGGAAGAGTAGAGATACGGACCGGCCAGTTGGCACACCATGCCATGCCGCCTCCCATGCCCTACTCATCCTCGGAGGAGTCCCCGACCTCGGCGGTGCCGGACATTGGACGGCGGCAAGTAGGACGCGTGGCTGACGGTGCTCCCATCATCGGCCGCCAGCATGGCCACCGCTTGTGCGGTCGCGTCCGCATCCGGCTACGCCGCTATTGCGTCGCGAGAGGTAACTTGAGCGAGGGCGGCGACCTCGAGCTTCATCCCCGAAGACAAGCTCTCCCGCAGGGCGTTCGCACTTGCGGTCATGGCGGATGTGGTGCCAGGTAGGAGGATGATGCGCTATGGTGTGGAGGTTAGCTGGGCGTTGCTACTTTAAGTAGCGCATTCCGGTGTGGCCAAGCGTCCGGGTGCGTCATTAAGTCACCGGAGTTGGTTCCTCGGGCACCGAGCCTCTTAACGACGACATACAAATGGACGACATGAATGCGGGCAGCTGGCGCCGGCTGGGAACGCACCACGCGAATGCGTGAGGGACAAGGGTTTTGGTGTGCCAGGGTAGTCAGCTGCGGCCGTGGCAACGTTGGAGATTCCCTTTGCTCACATGCGATCCCCGCATGTCATTGAAAAAGCAAGACGACTCGGCATGGTCTCAGGTCCAGAGGATGCAATTGGCCGCACTAAACCACTCCGCGGACGCGGCGCGGCGCCCCGTGCATCCTCGACGAGCCGGGTGTTGGGGTGTGTTTGGATTATGGCCAAAGTGCACCTTACCAAAATTTTGGTCATGACCCAAAGATTGGTCTTTGTTTGGATGGTTGCCATTTTTTGGCATGCCAATGAACTCTAGCCAACTCTAGTTCATTTTTCTTGCCAATGTCGGCCAAATCATGGGCAACCAATACCTCAACCAAAATTTTAGTCATGACCCAAAGATTGGTCTTTGTTTGGATGGTTGCCATTTCTTTGGCATGCTAATGTACTCTAGCCAACTCTAGTTCATTTTTCTTGCCAATGTCGGCCAAATCATGGGCAACCAATACCTCAACCAAAATTTTGGCTACCCAATGCTTTGATGGGGCAACCTTGGGCACAAACCAAACATACCGTTGGTCGTGCCACAACACTAACGCCACCCTCGGCACACTGAAACCGACCGTGTCTAGCTACGATATGAGTGTGTCGCTCACCGCGGTTGCCGTGTCCAGAGGCGGTGCTGGAGCTGCGCCCCGTTGTGGGCCCCAACGACCCACATGAACGGTTGTCGGTGGCGAGGAGGTCGTGGGCCAGCTCCTCCATTAGACTAGTCTACCCCACATGTCGGTTTCCCTATTTTCCCGGCCATATTCGAGCGTCAGTGCTCCGCCTTGCACATTAGGCCTTTCACTATGTAGGCCAAGCGAGACAACTTATTGTTTATTTGAGCCGTTCAAGTATAATCATGTGGCATTTGCTTATTTCTCATTCCTCTCCAACCCTCTTCTCCATCGATCATGTCGCCCTCCAGTCGAGTCCATCCTCCCGCATGCCTCATTTGAACATTCCACCGAGTATCATTCGCATGTACCCACCCTAGTCCTCTTTCAATAGATCTCCGGACCCTGAGATGAAATCGAGAGGGAACGAGTGGGGGCATGTGATACCTAAGGCGGATTCAAAATTTTGAACTGGTGATAATAGCATCCGCAAATCATATATAAAGGGTATTCAATGTTCATTTCGTTTTTGAACGTACAATATATTGCCTCCTATCCTTTCTAGTTTACATATAAGTTTTATGTGTAGTCAAAGTATCTCTACTTTGATCAAAAAGGTATCAACATTCAACAACGCCCAATCAATATTGTTAGATTCGTACGTACTCCTAGATTTGTACTCGAGATGGTTTCCAATTTGACTATTGACAAGATTAATAATACATGAGATGTATAATGTGAAACTTATATCATTGGAAACTCCTTTCAGATACGAATTTGACCATATGCTTTGTGTAAGTTGCATGTCATATATTATTACTCTAACATTTTGTCAAAGTTAGCCTCGAAAAACACATTAGACCCTGTATTCTTTGTGTAAGTTGCATGTCATATATTATTACTCTAACATTTGTGTAAGTTGCATGTCATATATTATTACTCTAACATTTGGTCAAAGTAGTATAGTGGAAATGGATCCTCTGACGTAGGTATCCCTTCCTTACCCTCCCTTTCGGTCACTTACTGGCAGACCCCATGCTTACTAGGCCCCGCATGTCAGTTACTCAATGGGTTCGGCCACGTCAGGGGATCCTCATCCGTAGTATACTCCCTCTGTTTTTATTTACTCTACATAAAACGGAGGGAGTGGTGGTATAATAAATGACGCGGGCGGGGGAGGGGGAGGGACGTCGGTTTGCTCTCAACTGCGGTCCCACAAGCGAGCGAAAATGCAAGACGAAGTGTGTTCCATTCGGTGAGCGACATGGAGGGTCCAGCGTGCCGGGCTGCAACGCGAACGCGACAAGAGCGATGTACAGTCAAAACCGATTGACCGGTCGTCACCAGAACCACTATTCACACTAGAACCTTCGCTGCTCGGCCTACGCCAGCCACTGCCCTAAAACCACACCAAATCTCCAGCACATTCCCCCACCTTTCAATCCCCTAGACCGCATCAAGCGTCCCCTAGTTCGCCGGAAAGCCATGGTGCGCCGCAAGATCACTTACTACAAGATGCTGAAGCCGGAGCGCCGCGCAGAAATCGCGGCGGTGGTCGGCGCCACAGACCTCCGTTCCCAAGCTCGCTTTGCAGCGGGCCAATCCCCGAGTTCTCTGGAGCCAAGCTACGAGGAGGAGGAAGCCGATCCAATGTTCATGGTGGAGGTTGCGGCGCAGAAGGCCCCCGATGGGTATGAGATGATGGACGTCTACTTCGTGCCGGCGTCTAAGTCCCCCATGGTGCAGGCGGACCAGCGGTTCAACATGGCGATACTAAAGGAGGACCGGGAGGCAGAGGCTCAACTCAACACGGAGCGCGCGCATGCCACTGCCATCGAGGCTCTCCTGGAGGCGGAACCATATGTCGTGGATGTGAACCGGGTGGCGGAGGCTCAACTTGAGGCGGAGCGCGCGGATGCCGCTGCCATCGAGGCCCTCCTGCAGGCCGAACCAGATGTCCTGGACTTGAACCGGGCGGCAGAGGCTCGACTCGACGCAGAGCACGAGGATGCCGCTCTCATCGACGCCCTCCTGCAGGCGGAAACAGACGTCCTGGACTTGAACCGGGCGGCGGAGGCTCGACTCGACGCGGAGCGCGCGGATGCCGCTGCCATCGAGGCCCTCCTGCAGGCGGAACCGGATGTCGTTGACTTGAACCGGGATGTGCTCTCGTCCGTGCAGAGCGCTCGGACCCTCTGCTTGAACGAGTAGCTGGAGGCCGAGGACAACCACGCTGCGGAGACACACTCGGCAGCGATGGCTGGTTCACGCCGACAGCCAAAGACGACGAGGCCGTCTCTTTCCGCGAGCAGTGATAGTTTTTCTTTATGTTGTTGTTTTTATGGATCTTTTGCTGTGTAAAAACATATATTTGTTATGCAAGTCACCTGACTTGGGTCAGTCTACCATTTCAGGCGGTTGGATGAATATCCTACGTCTCCTAACCCTTCTTTCCTTCTTCCTCACCTCTTCTTCTTCCCCAACAGACCACCACACAGGCCTTACGGATACTCCCCAACATGCGGTTGGATAAACATACTCTATGAACGAAAATTCTATGTCAGCGATAGGATGGCTGAGTTTGGTTTGTTCACATGCGACAACACGTGTCAGCGAGGGTGCGTTCCCTTGGTTGGGTTTGCAGCGTGCAGGAGCGACTGTGTGAGGGTGCGGTGCGACCGCGGCGTGCGGGAGCGACCGTGTGAGGGTGCCGTGCGACCGCGACAGCCGTGCGCAAGTGTACCTCCTTCCCATTTTGAAAACTTTAGGCAAGCTTGGCAAAAATGTGTGGCGAAGTTTGGCAATGCAAGGCCTAGACCCAAACAGGATAAGTACGTATGTACTAGGAGTACTAGTGTTAAAAAAGAAAGGCGGGGTTTTCCTTCGCAGGATTTAATCGATACAAATCCTCGTTTCACGTGTCAATTAATGTGTATTTTTTCTCCAAAGACCAAAGAGCTAACCATCTCACTCCTCATCACTTGATTAATGCAGCGCCATGCAAACCAACCTTCTCACTTCCGCATGCATGCATGTCATCTCTCTCTCTCCCCTGTCCATCTATCTGCACGCATGCGCCTCTCGCTCTCTCTCTGCCTTGGGAAGATGTGAAGCACATGGGAAAGAGAGATGGGATTACTGCAGGAACGCATGCGGTGGAAAGGGATGGAGGGTGCGGTTGGAAAGAGCAGTGAAAAAATGCCAATGCGCTGAGCATTGCGGGGAAAACGATATTTTCTTAGACGCAGACAAAAAAGGACCGGAGGGAGTACTACTAGGAGTACTAGTGCGGTGAGATGGTTTCTCGATAAAGACGATGGAGAAGCAGAGTCAGCGAAGAGTGAAATGATGGTTGCTTTGTCCGTGCTTTTGTGATTTGACGCCTCACTGCTTTGTGATTTGTGATAGAAGGGACAAGGGAGTAGACTCTATGCTCTATACTGTACTACATGCGTCCAAGGATGGGAGAAAGAGGAGAGACATTGCATTTTTCTATTCCTTCAATCAATCAATCAATCAGGGAGCTTTGGTTCCATCTTTTTGGCTTTGGCAACACCGTCCACAATGGTTCCCACGATGCCAGAAGCTATTTTCACATTTGGCTACACATTGTGGATGCCCTTAACCGTACCACTTGGTTTTGCTCCTGTGTGCTATCTATACAAATCTCAATTATATTGATCTAAAAAATTATAGAATCAAGATTACTAAAAAGGAGGTGATTTTGCCGCGCAGATGGCGCGAGAGGTTTCTTTTTGAGCAATGCTACATCCACGTAATGGTTTACGTAAAGTTACGAACTGATGTGATGTGGGACTATTTGATTGGATTAATGGAGAGGATTAGGCCCACCCCACCTGAAAATTAGGGGGGCATATATAGATTAGATGGAAAGTATACGTAGCAGCTACGTAGCCTTTTGTAAGTCTAGGATTAGGCTTCTTATTTTAGGAGGACGTTGTCCTCGTGGTTTGCTAACATGTGGTCCCACATGTCAGTGCTTTACCAAGCCGATCTGTGTCCCACATGAGGTAGCACAACGGCAGAAGCAACACGTGGTTAAGTTGAAGAAGATGAGGGAGAAGTGGATTCAGCAACAAGTGAAATGATGGTTGCTTCGTCCCTCCAACTTAACTGCGGGAAAGGTGCAGCTTTGTGATTTGATGCCTCATTGCTCATTACTATGCCGGCGCCATGACTGGGGTGCTTCACCCCGGCTGCTCTGTACTGTATTCCGGTATGGCACGTGGACCCGGTAGCTTGATGTCCCACATGTCGGCGAAAGGGACTTGAAGATTTATGAAAGCGAGCGCTCCACTCTTACGACGGAGGAGTAGACGACACGACGGCCTAGTGAACTGTCACTTGTACTGTATAGTACTATAGTTTTGCTATTTCGGACGATCCATCGATACAAACCCGATTAAACAGGAAAGGGCAGGATTTTTCCCGCACGGTAGATGATATTGGCCATACATTTCAAAGGCAATTTTAATGTATGCAAACTGAATAATTATAAGTAACAATATGATATCTAGTAAAACTAAAAACACATATGATTTATTGTGTTAGAGTGTAGTAGTAGTGTTGTATTGCATAGTTGTTAGACATAACATGCGAGAACGTGTAGAGATGTAGTTTTGGAGGGCCTACAGGGAGAAAAGCGTAATATGGTCACCGAACTTCAGAATAAGCTGATTATGGTCACTATATACGTTTTGCGGTGATTATACGATCACTTGCTCACAATTCAGCATCGGATTGCACTCTGTTGACCGGCCAAATAGTCTGCGTGGCACCATGTTGACTAGTTAAATTGACCATGTTCCTTGTGGGTCCCACCTGTCAGTGCGCATAGGCAAAAGGTCAGATAAACACAAATTTACGCAGGCGCGACAAGGCTCCAACCCGTGCGCGGGAATCACCTGGTTGTGTATGTGTCTGTTAGGGCCTGATGTGTGCGCATGCACGTGTAGGTTGAGCACTTGAGCGTGAGAGTGTGTGTTGGTCGTGTGGTGTACTGGTGTGTGCATGCATGCGTGCGTGCGTGCGAGTGTTGTTTGCGTGCGTGGCTGCATGTGTACGTGTGAGTGTTGCGTGCGTGCGTGGGTGCATGTGTTGCGTGGATGCTGTTCGTGTGCATGCGTGCGTGTGTGTATAATCACCACACCAGCTCCTATGTGTTAAAACAAACGGCTCAGCATACCAATACAAGGCCACCTTGTCCGTTGTGCCCGCGTTCATGACTTCGAACCACCGTCCAAATATTTTTTGTCGTTTGTTTTCATTCTTACTAGCAAGATGCCCGTGTGTTGCACGTAACATCAAGATGCATTTGTATGACTTGTTTATCTTGTGAGAGAAAAGGATGAACGAGGGAAGGCCTTATTTGCAAATGTGTAGAGGTGTGTGGGTACCTTTTTGCAAAATTCCTATAGTTTCTTTCCTATCCGTCACATATAAATTGGACGGCCTATATTGCAGGATGGCAGGCACACCATCATCACCAACTCTGTTTTTTATAAGAGTGTATTTTATGTATTTTATAAGAGTGTAGATGTAGAGTAGATACAAGTCGACAAGTGGGCATGATGGTAGTGAGATATCGTGATGCAACACTAGAGGTGCCACATGGAGCGTTTAACTGGTCAACTAGTCATGTCATGAGCAAATACAGAGTTGTACGGTGAGCCCGTGACTGTATAATAACCACTAAACATAAATGGTGACCGTAATGAGTGGATTCTGAAGTCCAATGTACGTATCTTGCTTTCACTTCAAATACAATGATCGTCATTGCATATATCGCGAGAGAAAGATGAAACATGCGTGAATTTTCTAGGGCTTACTTTTAGAGGACCTGGAGATAGTTTTGTGTGCATACGTGAAAGGGGCGTACAGGGGGGTATGCGATGGAGAGAGAGATTCTCTTCGTTTCTCTTTATTATGACTAACTTTGTATATAGTATAAAAATATACAAATTCATAGTGCGGAATAAATATCATTGTGGGCAACATGCAACGCAAATTAGCGTTCGTACTCCTCCATATAACTTTGTAATGTTGTATATATGTAGAAACTCTAAAATAATTTTTTGGCCACACTTTATTCAAAAGGAATGTTGTATGTGAAATAAACATGAAGAGAGGGCTTTTAGATCAATGGGGTACGTGATGTAACATGTGTGAATGTGTAGTTGATGCATTTGGCGGGTCCTAGAGAGGTAT
>NC_041382.1:607604336-607616426 GCF_002162155.2 Triticum dicoccoides | reverse complement strand
GACGAATATGACGTCATGACAAGAGATTCCATTCCCTTGAGTGTGTATATGCAAGGGGGAGGGAATAGAGGCACCGGGAGAAATTTTCCGTGTGTGGTGCTTGTGTTGGTATGTGTAGGTGTGAGAAGATAATGAGACGTGGGGGCAGAGGGTGTGTCACCGCGCGAGGTCCGGTGGGTCGAGGTGAGGCCCTTCGTTCAGTTCCGTCCTGCGCCACATTGGTTGGCCCGTGACGCATTTAGGAAGACCCATGGATGACTAGTCGTACAAGACAAAGATAGCAGAATTGTGAAGGACTCTGTGTCCACTGACAAAGTCGGCTAGGATTTGTAACCCTAGGTTCTCGGACTAAGGTAACCCCCTTATCTCTGATATTACTATTCATCCAACCTAACTTTAAGGGGCATCCTACAGAATGCTCTGCTAGAATAATACTCGTCGATTAGGAAGAGAGGTGTGCGACGATGCGTGAGAGACAGGCGTAAAGATAATGTGTGTACATGAGACACGTAGGCAGGTCCATGTATATAGAAAGGGTCGATGAGGATTGTGCGTGTGTATGTTTGCGAGAGGAAGAGTGCTTGTGATAAAGGTTAGTGGAAACAGTTGTAAATGGTTACGAGAGGGAGGGAGGGTTATGTCTAGAGCATGTGTGCGACAAGACACCTTGGGAGAGAGTGTGTGAGCATGTGTGAGAGACCACCGATGGAGAGTGAAACTACACATTGATTAAAGATGTAAATTGTATCCAAATATTAGGATGGGATCATGATATTTGCAATTCGCGTAAGGAGCGGTCATTGATCCATCAAACATCTAGATTCTATCGAATTTGAGCATGTCTATGTTATTATTCGACACAATTGATCCACATAGTTAGTATTTTGAACTCTAGACAATGCATCACTTTAGCAATCGAATATAAACACGAGCATAGTTCATGTTGTGTGTGTAAAGAACATTATACATACGAAAGTTACACAATGGTCATTATAAATAGCTACCTATGAACTAGCATACATTTGAATTCAACTTAAGGTGGTTTAAAAAAATCGAATTCAACATGAAGTTCATTCAATTATTTGAATTTGATATCATGGCATTTGTAAACCACACCTAAATTATGGGGGCACCAATCTTTGCTCTAATTTTGTACATAATAGCATATGTAGTCGTGTACAAAATAGATTCAAATTTAGCTCCTCCATTCCAAAATAATCGTAGTTATAGGATTTTCAAGTGTCAAAATTTCAAAAAGAAGCAGGAAATTTAATGAGGTTTTCAAACATACAAAGTCAAATATAACGTTGTCTATTTAGGTCAATCCTAATAGTTCAAGAGTACTCTAAACGTGAATGCTTGTGTTTCAAAATTTCGAACGAAGCGCTAAAAGAGCCTCTACTCGCCCGAAACCGCGTGAGACCAATGTTTGGTAGTACAAGGAAATTACTTTTCTAATAACTCTAACCCGTGAAGCCTACCGGCCCGACGTCCAAAGGTCTAAACCGGGGTAGGTTTGTAGCTTCATCTAGATGTCACGCAACCGCATCCGAAAAACATTCGTACACAATGGCTGCCTAAGCACACATGCGCACGGCCGAAATCGCTCCCGCCCACTATTGGGAACACTTGGGATTACCATCCTACCCACGACCCGCAGTAGGTCCGAAATTTAAGAGGGGGGCAAAGTTTGTACTTTCCCCAAATTTCAAACAAGCGCGTCCCATCTTCTGTTCAAAAAAGCCAAAAACAAGCGCGTCCCAGACCAATACATGGTTCCCCCCCACCCGTTCGATTCCCCATTCATACTCCGTGGGCGCCAAAACTACCTCTCCACCAGCCGCAAAACCCCGGCGTCCTCCGTCCTCCGTCCGCCACCCCATCCCACCCATCAACCGCCGCCCTCCTCCATCACGCTAGAGTCAATACCCCGACGTCGTCGTCCACCGCAACCTCAACCGCAACGCCCTCCACGGCTAGTAGTTGAAGCCGAGGCCGAGCCGTCCATACCCGAGCTAGTTCAACCACGCCGTCCTGCGCCTCACTACTACCGCTCCAACTTCGCCACCGTCCACCGCACCGGAGTTGTTCCTGCTACGCCGTCCTTCGCCACCTCGGACCTGCTTCCCCTCCGCCAACATACGACCATGGCAACACAGTCAACAATTTGGCCATGGTTTTGTCCAAGCCTGCACCCTCCACAACATCGGTTTCCCCGGTAAAAAGAAGAAGATCGGCGCGACATGTGGAGGTGACCACACCGGCAACCGAAAAAGGTACTCCTCTTCCTTTATTCGTGCAAATCTTATGTCTCTGCTTGCACGGTATTCATCCCACAGAAGACACTAGTTGACCGCTTCATCTTGATACTAGATGTTCCTAGTAACTCATGATGCACAAGGTTTCTCCTTATATACTATTTCACCATAGCTAGAGGTCCGTCACCCCCCTGAATTTCAATTTCTGGCCAGTTGATTCCCAATTAACGGAAGGATTCCCCGGCGTAACAGACGCTAGTATGCCTATTACGCCGGGGAAGCAGCGCCTTGGTGTTTATCTTAGGGGCGTGTGCGGCCTAGAGCTACTGGCGCCCGATCTGGAGGTCGGCCGGGATTAAAGGGATGGCCTGGGGGCGCTGCCATGCACGGCGGTGGTGTGAGGTCGATGGGAGGGCGAGGCGGCGGAGGCAGGGGTCTGGGCCGGTGGTCGCTGGCGGTTCGAGAAAGATCATCAACAGTGACTGGCGGGAGGTAGACGAAGGCCATCTGCCAGTTCCTTATAGATCAGACGGTTCATTAAAAAAAATCTACTGACCTATTTATTTTTAGTCGACTGTTATCTTAGATATGACCACATGTGGTGGTGTGCTAGAGGAGTACCTGCATTTCCTGTGCTCATATATGACAAAATCATACGGAGTAGAATCTAATTTTGTTTGCCATGCAATGTTGTAGAGCTATCATATGTCTCCTGTCATTTATTTTTCAGCCACCTACTATCTGCTACTTTTACAGTGCACTAGTTCTGCACACACTTCACCCTTACTCTCACTATTGTGTTTTTATGCAAGGGTATTTCAGACTCTGCTGCCATGAGAGAAACCAAAAAGGAAATAGAGAAGTCGCGCCAGTTTCGTATGCGGGTAGGCAAGACACGTTACAGTGCTATAAAGGGTGCAGTGTCAGAAGATGGAGACGGTAAACGTAGCTCTGGAGTTGGTGACCTCGCTCGCAATGAACCACCATCCCAGGTGCTTGCTTTAACTTCACGGTGTCATATGTGGTTGCATGTTCTATATGGTGTCTAGCTTGTATTCCAAAAGCCTGAAGTCGGCAAGATAAGCAAAGATATTTTTTTTACATGAACCACCATCCCGTGAGCACCAGAAGACAAATAGCTAGTCAGGGCACTGGCTGAGCCAGTGACAAGCCCAACAAAGATAGGCATCACCTGGAAGCTAACTAAAAAGCTGCGATGGTGGCGAAGCAGCCCGCCTCCCACCACGCTCTTAGGTCCTAGATGATCATGCTCACCAGTCCAGCCGGATGTCTAGCTTGTATTGCTTCCAATTTGGTTAAATTGCATCTGCTTAGCTTACACATTATACCTTTGAATATGACATGCCTTTCTGTTTTTGGTACATACTAGTACATCTGTGTATTAACCATGTTCTTACATCAAACTAATGTTCTTGTGTATCCCTCATCAATCACTTATGACGAGGCAGGCAGGCAAGGGGACTACTCCTCATTTAAAGAATGCAACGTTAGCCTCCCGACATGATTCTCAAGTAACAGAAATGCTAGATGAAGATAGTGAACGTAGCTCTGTAGTTGATTACAGCATTTCCCCTACACTAGCATCGCAGGTGCTTGCTCTAACTTGGCAGCGTGATATGTGGTTACATGTTGCATATGGGGTCTAGATTGTATTTCTTCCAATCTGGTTAAACTGCATGTGCTAGTCTGCTTAGCTTATACATTATACCTATTAATGTGACATGCCTTCCTGTATTTAGTACATAGTACATCTGTCTATTAAGCATGTCCTTACATAAAACTATTGTTTTTTGTATCCCGCATCAATCAACATGATGAGACACCTTTAGTATATGCAGTGCGATATTAGTTGCATCTTTCATATGATTTATAGCATGCGCTGCTTCTAATTTGTTGAAATTCCATTTATGATGGGACGCTTTTAACTTGGCAGAGTCATATTGGTTGCATCTTTCATGTGGTGTCTAGCTTGCATTGCTTCTTATTTGCTGGAATGGTTTCTGCTTAGTTTACACAAATAGTTGTGAACATGCCATGACGTCCTGTTTTTCGTACATATTCCATCCTGGTATCATGTGTTTGCCTTACATCAAAGTTGTGATTGTTAGTATCATGCATGAATGAGTTCTGAAGAGAGAATTTTATTGCTTTTTCTTGTCAGTTTTACTTGACAATTCAAAATCAATAAAGCGGAAGGAGGTTAGCAAGGCAGCAGACAAAAGTGCTCCTTCCGAACGAAGGGCCTCTAGAGTTTCTACTCCTCCACACCCCTAAGATGATTTCCAAGACAACACATTCATAGACACTCAACAAAGTTGTGTTTATGATGAGCACGTCTCCCCTAGTGCAGCATCACTGGTGCTCCCTCTAACTTGGCACTGTTATATGTGGTTGCATGTTATGTGTGATGTCTAGCTTGTATTGCTTCTAATTTTGTTGAATTCCATTTGCTTACTTTACACATTATACTTGAATAAGACACGTGTTCCTGTTTGTTGAAATGACACTTATGACGAGACAGTTTTAACTTGGTAGAGTGATATTCGTTGCATCTTTCATATGGTGTCTAGCTTTCATTGCTTCTAGTTTGTTGAAATGCTTCTCCTTAGTTTACACATCATAAGCTGTGAATATGCAATGTTGTGAATGTGCAATGGCACTAATGATGAGAGACCTCTAACATGGTAGTGTTATGTTATTTGCATTTTGCATATGATTTATTTCTTGTACTGCTTCACATTTGTTTAAACACCATTTATGATGAGACACTGTTGACTTGGCAGCGCGATATTTGTAGCATCTTTCATATGGTGTCTACCTTCCATTGCATTGCTTCTAATTTGGTGAAATGTCTTCTTCTTAGTTTACACATCATAGTTCTGGTTATCTCTTCCGTCCTGTTTTTCATACATATTACATCCTCCTATCATGTGGTTGTCTAACATCAAAGTTCAGTTCGTCTGCATCACGCATCAATTTGTTCTAAAGAACTAAATTGTTATTCGTTTTTCTTGTCGGCTTGACTTAACATGGCACAGAGAAAGAGGAAGAAACACAGAATGGTAGGGAATGAGAAGCGGATGAATCCTGCAGATTCTGCTGGTACTGATGGTGCAATAGAAGGTCAAAGTCCAGCAAAAAATTCTACAAACACGGCATCCCATGCTACACGAGTTGCAAAAAAAGCCAAACAGAAACAAATAGCTGCCACCAAACAAGGAGAGACAACCCTAGTTCTTGCAACACCTACCAAAGTACTACCAGCTGCACGACTTACTCGTACGTCAACTGAGCTAGCAGCACGTTCCCAAGCTCCCTTGCCATCTGACACTACTTCCCAAGCACTCTTGACACAAGACGAGTTGGCAATATCAGATGAACCTTGTGAGCTTCAACAGCAAGAAGGTAGTTGCTGGAGTCAAGTTACAGTTGCATGCTTCTTTATATGTAGTCTCACAGTTTGATATACACTAACACTTCCTACGTCCGTTGTTGGACTAGCACCTAGGTGCAAGAGGAAACAAACATCAGGGATAATGCTCCATAGGTTAACTAAATCTAGAGGAGGAAGAATGGAGATCCGTTTTGAGGCAGGTTTAAAAAGGCCATGTGATGCTACAGAGTTAGCCAAGTTAGTATCAGAGGCAGCGGTTGCCGTTAGGTGTCATGTACATATCCTCCCAACATGGATTCAGTACAGGAATGATAAAGATGAAACCCAGTTCAACACCTTCCTCGACCATTTATCTGTAAGTATGGTTATGTATGGAAACTAGTAATATCGTCTTGCTCTGTCCCATACTTTCTAGGTTGCTGATAATGAGACTCCCATAATTTTCAACAGATGAGGTTCAAGTTGGATAGCCAAGATGATGCAACCAGACAAGATTGCACCCATGTTTTCAAGTCTGCTCTACGACAATATCGGTATAACTTGAGGAAAACTCACTTTGAAGGCAAGTCTATCAGTGAACTTTCCCAAACATCTCCAGTCGAAAATATATCGGATGAAGACTGGAGGGGCCTTGTTAGACACT
Source organism: Triticum dicoccoides (assembly GCF_002162155.2). NCBI lineage: Eukaryota > Viridiplantae > Streptophyta > Magnoliopsida > Poales > Poaceae > Triticum > Triticum dicoccoides. The sequence goes on along the minus strand of NC_041382.1, from coordinate 607,610,110 downwards.
AGTCTGATCCGAAGTATCAGGTACATTATATATATGTGATCAGATCACATGTTGAAGTCCTATTTATGCATGTGCCACACAAATCTATCTTCTTGTAGGCGAACTATTCAAAGAACAAGGCTAACCGTATGAAAGTGAAATTCCAACAGACGACGGGATCTCGTAGCTATATTGCACACTTCGAGGCTCTTGTAATTAACTGATGTTTCACTCTTTTCGCTGTACCATATTATCAGATCTATATTGACTTGTTCGAAATGCAGAGGAAATCCCGCAAGGACCAAAAAGTACCTGAACCAAATGCTGTGGAAATCTTCAAGGACTGTCACACCAGCAAGAAGAAGGGCATGACTACACCAGTCAAAGCCGCTATTGTAAGTCCTTAATCCTCATGCCTTTTAACTACTACTTACTCTGACTTGTGCCTTGAATTGCATGGTTTGCAGCCAATGTCTAATACTCTTTTCAATTTTATACACAACTGTCTTAGCATATCATTGCACCTTACAAGGTTTAAAAGAGAGGAGTGATGTTCCTTTGATCTTGACCCGTAATCTAGTTCCATGCTGGACTTGCCCACACAATGTTACAATTTACTAGTAGAAAATGGGCGTATTGTCCCGGTTCGTAAGGGCCTTTTGTCCCGGTTCCTGAACCGGGACTAAAGGGTCGTTACTAACGCCCTGTCCCTTTAGTCCTAGTTCAGTCCAGAACCGGGACAGATGGGCCTCCACATGGCCTGTGCGCGGAGCCCAGGCAGGAGGGCCTTTAGTCCCGGTTAGTGGCACCAACCGGGACCAATAGGCATTCATGTGTCAGAATTTCTGTGGCTGGGGTTTTTGTTTTTTTTTGAAAGGGGGGGGGGTTGGGGGTTTTGGGGGGTTAATTTAGGTGTTTCATATATTGTGTTAGCTAGCTAATTAATAGAGACAAGTGTCCTCTCTTATGTCCGTGCTTGGTCGATGCTACGTACTATACATACATATAGAGAGGACTAGACACGCTAGCTAGCTAGTAAGCAAACGAAGGAAACAGAAGATCGTCATGAACATATATGCATACAGAGAGAACTGATATCGACCACCTCTCCTTCTCCAAGAGATTGGTCGAACAACAAGTTCTCCTATATCTATCCGACACTACCGGCTACACATATACAATAATTATCTCTTACAATATAATCTCCTAATTATATATGAACACAGGATCCACATAGTATACTCCGTCTTTAGCGATCACGTGGTCAAGGAAGAATGCCGCCAATTCCTCTTGAATTGCTCGCATACGATGTGGTGCTAGGAGTTCATCCCGCATCCGAAAGATCTAATTTGAAGAAGGGGGTCAATATAAATGAAACTCAACACAAATGATGGTAATAAAATAAAATTGTGAATATTATTGCTTACGCACTTCATGTTGTTCGTCAGATTACCCTCGTTCACAGGTCGTGTGGCGGATGGACTCGCAAACATAGTATCCACAAAAATCATTCCCTTGTTCCTGCCACAACCACTTTATAAGAAATAGAGGTCAATAAAACTGATAAGCAAGCATGCCAAACGGTATTGATAAAACTAGCGCTTGAATCACTAGGAGATGCGTGGAACATGTTACTATATAGTACTTACTTTCGGGTGTCTAAATTGCAGCTTCTTCGGCAGTCCCGGAGCTTTTTTGGTGAATTTTCTGCAAACCCTGCCAGACAAAGAAAACAATTACTTGATATATCAGGAAATGAACGAAGTTGTTGATATGGTGGATAATGATCGATTTAACTTACTTCTCGAGCATTTGAGTCATGTCCGCATAGTCCTGGGGATCTTTTTGTCTCAAGTCTAAGACGGTTACTAGTCCCTGCTCAAGCTTAATCTCTAGGAGAATATAGTGGAAGCTGCGCATGCATGCATAACTCATCAATTACATCACTATAACCTGGACTAATAAGGGAAACCGAATATGCACAAGACAGTAGCACTCACTTGAAGTTGTAAGGAAAGAGTATTATATCTTTGTTTTCATTTATTACCGACGATTGTAGCAAGTTGGCCTCGTTATCTTTGGCACGATATTTAACCTCAGTTGCATCTATGAGATTTGTGTTAATGAACCCAATATCACCGATTTGTCTTCTCTTCAATTCGGCGATCTTCAATCTGCATAATATAGTGAGGACAATTATAAATACATGCAATGAAAGAGTTGACCTATATAGAGAGACTTAATGACAGAAGTAGTACTACTTACAAACAGTAGCAAGTGACCGTTGCTTTATCGAGGGCCTTTTGATTGAAAAACTGGAAGAACTCCTCAAATGGAACATTCAACAGTTCAATTCCAACGAGGTCATGCTCCTCTCTAACTCTTAGCGGCAAAGTATTCCTCCCCCCAGACTCTCTGCAGGTTTTCATGTACCAATCATGGAATCTTCGCATCATCGTTGTTAGAGATCTTTCATCTTTGACGAGAGGCTTCCCATGCTCGTATCTATGTTCCTCCACCTCCAAGAACTCATAATGTACATTGTCAGGCAGGTAATCTCCAAGATTGCTATAACCGGCACCATCCTCGGATCATTAGTAGGCACCTTGAGCGGGGGGCACGATTGGTTCGCTTGTTCGCCGAGCTGGGGAATTTTTTTCCCAGCTCGTCATTCTTTTAACCTTTGATCACTGACAGTACTTCCCGACTGCTCCGCTTTGACAAATGACTTTTCAATAATGCGCTCATAGTTGCCTTTCGGCGGAGAATTTGCTATTTTTTTCAGGGCAGCCAGAGTGCGCTTCGCTTTCATCAGATCTACCTTCTCCTCCGGAGGTGGATGTTTCTTTGCTTTCACCCCTTCAAAGAAGTTCCTCGCTTCGGCTCGCGCGATGTCGGCATTCTCCTCCGGGGTCCTCTCATATGGTAACTTCTCTGGAGTCTTCAGAGAAGGACCGAATATGTATTGCCTCCCGCGTCTGGCTGTACTGCTAGACGCCAGTAGAGCAGACAGAGCGGCTGTCTTCTTTACTTTCTTATGAGGCAGAGGAGAAGGACTACGACGCGCAGGAGCAGCCGGAGCGGCAGAGGGTCTCTTCCGCCCTTGCTAACGAGGCGGAGAAGGAGGAGGTTGGCTGCTCGGGCGCGCCGGTGCAGGTGGAGAAGGAGGCGCAGTGCCGCCACGCACCGGAGAAGGAGCCGGCCGAGTGCCCTGATCGTCACTCGCCGGAGGAGGAGGCGGTGGAGGAGGCGGAGTGCCCTGACTCGCCGGAGGAGGAGGAGGCGGAGGCGTCCAGTTCGAAAGGTTGATGAGCTCCTTCCGCCATTGGCATGGAGTCTTCAGAGCAGAACCCAGCCGAGTCTTCCCTTCACCGGTAGGTTGGTCAAGCTGGAGGTCCTCAAATCCCTCATTTATTTCATCCACCATCACCCTAGCATATCCTTCTGGAATCGGTCGGTAGTGAAAAGTTGCGCCGGGTTCAGTAGGAAAAACAGAGCCAACAGCTGCCTTGACCTTCATATTAATCCATTGCGTCATAAGGTGGCAATTTTGAGACTCCGTGATAGCATCCACGGGATAGCTGGCAGGAGCCGTCAAGACATGCTCCGGCTGAAGCAGCTCGGTGGAAGCCACGCTACTTCTCTGCTGAGATGGCGGGGTAGCTTCTGGGGAAGCTTCGGCACTTCGTTTGCTGCGATTTGCTTCTCGTTCCTCTATCGCTTGTACCCTAGCGTGCAGCGCCTGCAGTTGGGTCTGCTCCACTTTCTTCCTCCTCTCGTGGAAGCGCCTACGTCCGGAAACCCAGCCTTCCACGGAATGGAGCCTGGCGTGCCTCGTGTCCATCCAGGGTGCTCAGGATTCCCGAGGGCCATTGTGAGCTCGTCATTCTCTCTGTCTGGAACGAACGTCCCTTGCTGCGCTGTTTCGATATAGTGCTGAAGCCTCTTGACTGGTATTTCCAGTTGCTCGTCCGTCCAAATGCACTTCCCTGATACAGGGTCCAAGGTTCCGCCAGCCCCGAAGAACCAAGTCCGGCAACGGTCTGGCCAGTTAATTGTCTCTGGTTCGATCCCTTTATCAACCAGATCATTCTCAGCCTTGGCCCACTTAGGCCGGGCTATGAGGTAGTCACCTGACCCCGTGGGATGGTGATGCTTCTTCTTTGCAACATTTTGCTTATTTGTCGCCGACATCTTCTTACTCTTTTCCGATGTCTTGTGGGCCACAAATGCGGGCCAGTGATCTCTGATCCTCTCATATCTGCCCTTGAATTCTGGTGTCTCTTTTTTATCGACAAACTTATTCAGCTCTTTCTTCCACCTCCTGAATAGGTCTGCCGTCCTCTTAAGAGCAAAAGACTTGATTAATTGCTCTTTAACTGCCTTCTCTGGATCATCCTCTGGCATTAGGGTGAAATTTGACTTCAGCTCAGTCCAAAGATCATTTTTCGACATATCATTGACATAAGACACCTCAGGGTCTTCTGTAGCCGGCTTTAACCATTGCTGGATGCTGATCGGGATCTTGTCCCTAACCAGAACCCCGCACTGAGCAACAAATGCGTTCTTTATCCGGATGGGTTCAATCAGTTGGCCGTCGGGCGCGATTGCTATGATCTCAAACCTTTCATCCGAGCTCAACTTTTTCTTCTGGCCTCGTCTCTTTACCGAAGTTGTGCTCGATCCGGAGGGCTAGAAAAAAGAACAAAGACTTAATTAATATGTGTACATACCAAAACAATGAATGCATCAATTAGCTAGTCAGCACAGGCTTAACTAATATATATACCTGGCCGGACTCGGTTCGTTCACCGGAGTCGTCATCACGGTCTCCTTCTTGCACCGGCATTGGGTCACCGGAGCCGTCCTCACGATCTCCTTCTTGCACCGGCATTGGGTCACCGGAGCCATCATAATCATAGCCAGCTGCTTCCAGACCATCGGTGTCGTTGAGAAACAACGAGCAGATGGCATCACTTCCTTGTGCGATTATGTCCCCCAACAACTCTTCTTGTACTTCATCTCGGGCGGTGTCCATAGTTTCTACAAATATTTACAACATGGCAATTATTATTCAAACATGACAGATGGATATATTAGTGGCAAACGTAAAACTAATATTAATTAGTGGCCTCGACGCTGCTTCTCTAGGGTTTGGGGTGGCCTCGACAACGCTTCAAGGGTTTGGGGTATTTCGACAACAACGACATACGTACATGGGAAAATAATATTATTGGGAAGGGGGTATATCGACCCCCCCCCCACGTGTTGAAGTTATCGGGAGGGGGTATATCGACCCCCCTCGGGTTGAAGTTATCGGGAGGGGGTATATCGACCCCCCACCACATGTTGAAGTTATCGGGAGTTTATATCGACACGACATGCGTACATGGGAAAATAATATTATCGGGGAGGGGGGATATCGACCCCCCCTCGTGTTGAAGTTATCTGGAGGGGGTATATCGAGCCCCCCCCCCCACGTGTCGAAGAAAAAAAGAGAAGAAGAAGAAAGGAATAGAGGAGAAGAAGAAAAAAATAGAATATATTCTATTTTTTTTCTTCTTCTCCTCTATTCCTTTCTTCTTCTCCTCTTTTTCTTCTTCTTTTTTCTTCTTCTTATTTATTTCTCCTCGTCTTCCTCTCCCCTCTTCTTCTTCTCCTTTCTAACTCTTCTTATTTCCTTTTTCCTCTCATTCTTTTTCTTCTTCTTCCTTCTTAAAAATACATGAAGTAGTATTGCTTGTTTTTTAAAAATAATGTTCAAATAGAAATTTTAGAAAAAAGTAAAGGTTTTT
>NC_041382.1:607598679-607604222 GCF_002162155.2 Triticum dicoccoides | reverse complement strand
CTATTCTATTACGTGTAACAGAATATTATTCTGTTACCCTTCTTGAACTGACCATTTGTTTGTACTTGAACGGTCTAATATGCTCTTTTGGACCTTATATGAATTTTCCTCGCGGAAGCGTTTGTGGTATGTGCTGGGGCGCACTCGCCGTGGTTCTCCGGTGTGCTCCCATAGGTGCGGACGACACAGCGGTGACCTGCATCTGATTCCACAGGTCCGGCAATCCATGAGTCAGGCGGGGACGGAGGTCTGGCTTCTTGAGGTCATCGTCAGGTCTGCCGCCGTCAGGTTCGTCGTCGTGCTCCCGCAGACGCCCATGAAGTTGGTATTGGTCCACCATAGCACAGGGGCCTTGAGGGCCATCCTCAGGAATCACAGGCCCCCTGATTCAATCGGGATAGCAGTCAATTCGAAGATTGTGCTCGTCAACTAGAGTTCGTCGGAGCTCGTCGCCGCTATCATGGCCGGGTTGACTATCTTGTTATATGGAGCATCGTTCTCAAATTCGTGGGGCACAGCTTCAATTGAGTGTGTGAGGAAGCTTTTGGCGTTGTTTTTTTGGTGCCGGCGTAGAGGTTCGATCCAGACATGAATCCATGGCGGCGGCATATGCACTATGGGAGCCTGCGTCCGTTTTCTACGACATGTGACTAGCGGCCATGCAAACACAGTGCACATGACTCTGCAATCTCACTGGGATATGGTGTTTTGATGCGGGACATGGCGCATACTTTTCGATTCATGGCGGCGACATTCCGAGGAAGCCGTGGCTCACTAGCCAGTTTGGGTCATTGCGGATCGATGTTTGAACTCACATATGTAGAGCATATATAATATCCATGTGCAGTGACCTGAGCTATTTCACGGCTATAACAAACAGAATCAATCCTTGCGTACGTGTTGGCTTGTGATTTTTGAAGAAACGGAACTAGTCGAACTTCAGATTTCATTATAAAGTGAAGGTCATCACTAAGTAAATAGATAAAGTTTTCTGCAAATTTGGCCAGATTGCAAATTTGGACAGAGGAAGGCTGTCGACCAAGAAGACTGACCATGTTACTCTCTTTATTATAGTTTTTCTGGAAGTATGGGCATTTTTTAATTAGTGAAGCTCAACTCGTACCATGCATGTTTTTTATCCTTTTTTGTGTTTTTTCTCTCAAATATAATCTAGCAGCACATTGTTCTAAATAATAAAAATGTGTTACAATTTGTTTCACTAAATTTCAACTTTTTGCGTGGATGTGGCCATGGGGTCGGTGTGAGGGGGGGGGGTTGGGGTCCAACATCTTCAATAAAAATAAAACTTTTGTGAAGTTGAATTTTTTAACAGCATTTTCCTGAACCTTTGAGCTATTCTACCAAAAAAGTTTGAACTTTTCTATAGTCAGACATCTAACTGATAGACCGCCAACCCCTTGATATGCCCCGGTAGTCCTTGAATGTTTTCGGGTTTTACCTTCAAATTTGTTTTATCATTCAAACTGTCTGTGTCATCGTGTCCGAACTTGCATGGTTTATACCTTTGAATTGACCGAATTTTAGGTTGGTCTTTTTTTTCAAATTCATTAATTGATTAAGTTGTAGTTTAAAATGAGGTAAGAATGCATCAATTTTATTATTTTGGTTTTACTTTTCAAATGTTTGTCGGAATTGAGCAAAAATCTTTTTTCAAGTGTTTCAAATGGATTTTGTTTAACTTACTGGATTTTTGCATTAACACCTTTTCAAAACACCGAACTGATCATTTTTAATTCATACTTCTATGTTTCTATTTTTTGGAACCGATTTTTCTTGTTTTTAATTTAAACATATCATTGTTTTTAATTTGAACTGGTCATTGTTTTTAATTTGAACTGATTATTCTCTTTAATTCAAAACAAATTTTTAATCCAAACTGATTATTCTCTCTAATTTAAATTAATCATTCACTTTTTTAATTTGAACTAATTATGGTTTTAAATTGAAACTGGCCATTTCTTTTATTTCAAACTGACCATTGTTTTTAATTTGTACTGATCAATGTTTTTAGTTAAAACCATTTTGTTCATTCTTGCACGCACATCAAACTGTCATGTATACCTTCTTTGAAGCAGCAATCATATCATCATAGAGTGGAAATTTTTTCACATATAATACATGTACAAGAATGACATATACATCACACCGACCGCACATTTTTCATACATGAATGACATAACACGCTCCCTACTGTTCAGATTGATGCGGAATTTGATGCACCATAGTGTACATGATCTACCTTCCCTACTGTTCAGATTGGGTAGATCGTTCAGTTCCATAACACGATCATCCACGCAGCGCTAGTCACCTGGAAGGCAAAGCAGGAGTAGCCACGCAAGGTGGAGCTCAGGTGGCCGCCGCACCCGGCGGACTGTGGGACGGCACACCGTGCGGGCCGGTGGGGTGGCGCGTCGTGGGTGCCAGCAAGTGCAGCTGCAAGTGGCTTCTAAGGTCTGACCTACCTGCAATAATTAACAATGTATTATTCCTGCACTGATGTATCCAAGATATTCTCACAAATTACTAGAGTTCGGCTGCTCCCTTACATAGCAAGACTGCTACTACTACTACAGATTAAATGTTGTATACATGTACCATATACTAACCTAGAAGAGATTAAACATTGTCACTTTGATGTAATATTTTTTGTTTTGTATACTAACATCAAGAAAGTGAATAGAAAGATATGATCTACAATCCAGAATACATTTTTCAATAGCCAATAGATAAAGACACGAGTTTCCATGAATAAAATGTCTGTCGAATCTCTAATGTTCCGCACTGAACGGAACTGACATACATGATACTCCGATGTACTAAACTAAAATGACATACTGAACTGAAGTAGAATACATGTTGAACTGCTAGACCAAAGCAAAATTCAGAAACTATACAAGCCCGGCTTGGACGGATGTGCAATGCTTGGTGAAGATGGTGGCCGCAACGCACGATTCTACTTGTACTGGCGTCAATGCTCCACTTGGACGGCTGCCAGCACCCCTGGTGGATGAGCTCACACCCCAGGGTAGCAAGGCGACCAATAGGAACTGTACAATGTCGTTCTTTTTCTCAGCAACAGACCACAACGAGGTGGAGGTGAGGAGGGGAAGCAGGGGTATGGAGCCGCTCCTGCCAAAAACGGGTGCTCTCGCTCGTGGCCGCCATCGATGGGACACCGACGATGGGATCCGATGATGGATGTGCAGCAGAGCGAATTTCATGGGAAATTCAACTAAATTCAATTTTTTGCATACGGAAAAGAATGTCAGAACGTTTGGGACAGTAGTGTGTGAACTTGTCGATGGAACATTTTCTTTTAAATGTTGTCATTGCCAGTACCTAACCTGCAATGAGTAGAAATGGCAAAAAAGTGATCATTTATTGGACATTTTAAATATGCTACATGTCTGAAAAGACCCATCGTCCAAAAACTGACGAATAAAAAGAGACAACCTGTGGCGCAAAGTACTCTCAACTCTGATCCTTTCTTGAGCTTATTGTTGAACTAAAGCATGCTTCGGAGCAAGACAAGATTGAGCGGATTGGGAGGAAGCTGATCAACATTCAATTGGAGATGCAAGAGCAGTGTACATCATTTTTCAGATGTCACTGAATACTGAGACATTTGTACTACAAGAACTGAATATAATGCCAATCTTGAACTTGCATGTTTAGGCAAATAATCTTGTCTAAAAGTGTACTAAACTACATTTGTCAAGTGTACTAAGCTAGAGGTTTAGGCAGACAATCTTGTCTAACAGTGTACTAAACCTGCAGCTTTTAACCATGGGAGCAAGAACTGAACTACATTTGTCAAGGGCATTTGTACTAAAAGTGTAATCAGATAATCTTGCAGAAATGCCCAGAGAGAGAGACTGGTTTGTGCTCATACCTGTCAGCATGAGGCAGATCAAAGTTTAGGAGAAAAGAAATCAGACAGTTGGTGCATCATAGTTGTTCCTTGACAAAGTTTGACACATCATTGTCCAACAATGTGCCAAGAGCTTCATCCATGGTCCCAAAATTTTAAAAAATGAACTCCATCATGTTTTCTTTTTGAACTTGTATCATTTTTTCTTGAACTTCCAATTCAAAAATACAACACACAAGTACACATGTACATGAAACTGATCTGTAACACACAAGATGAACTGAAAATCAAATATAAAGTTGAACTGATTCGAATAGTTATATCGAGAGGGTTTACTTCAACCCCTACATTTTTCAAACAGTAATATTTATATCAGTAACTCGTTATTCATTAGTACTAGTACGACTCGACAAGAAGTGCAAAATTGTAGCAGCACACAGATTGAACTTACATAATTTTTCTTTTGAAACTTATTTTAGGTGATATATCTAATTTTGAAACATGAACTAATGATATTTTTTAGCACACACTATGCTATCTAAAAATAGGAGTGAACAAAAACTAGAATTGGACTGAACTAAACCTAGAAAATTGAGCAACAGTGCTTGCTAAAGGTCAATATTTTTTTATCTCAGCGGGGATGGCAAGGAACCATGGTTGTACATAACAAATAAACAACAAGAAACAAATGAACATTGACAAAGGAAGGGGGAAGGTGGCCGTGGGACCTCGGGGAAGGGGGAAGGTGGTGGTGCAGCCGTGGGACCTCGGGGAAGGGGGAAGGCGGCCGGACCTCGGGGAGGAAGACGGCGGAGCGCGGGAAAGAAAGCGCTAGCGCATGGGGAGGGAGGCGGCGGCATGTGAGGAGGGAGGCGACGGCAGCGCGTGGAAGCGGGGAGGCCGCAGGCGACGCGTGGGAGCAGGGAGGCGGCAGGCGGCGGTGCGTGGGAGCTGGGGGCGGCGGGCGGCGGCGCGTTGGAGCAGGGGAGCGGCGGCCGACGGCGTGTGGGAGAAAGGGGCGGAGCCGTCGGGAAGGGGTGGTTCGAGAAGATGGTGGGAAGTGGGGTGGGCTTTCTCTGTGTTTCGGGTGGGGGTGCAGCACCGGGTTTTGCAAAATGGATCGGGCCCTTATAGGGGTGAGGGGTAACAGAATAATATTCTATTACTGGTAACAGAATAGTCCAGTCCTATATATATACACAGAGAACATATATACGTGTAGCGTCGGTGTTTAACACTACATCTACGTCCCACAAGTGACGTGGGCGTCGACACCCGCGTCACTTGTGGGACGTGGATGTAGTGTCCGACACCGACGGCCACATGTATCTCACACCGACGATACTTTCTATTTAGGGTTTCCTCTACCACTCGGCGACCCTCGACAACCCTCGTTCCCGATAAAAAAAGAGGAAGAAGAAGAAAAAAAAGAGGAGAAGAAAGAATAGAGGTGAAGAACTCCTCTATTCTTTCTTCTCCTCTTTTTTTTCTTCATCCTCTTCTTTTTTATCCTCTTCTTCCTCTCATGTTCGACGACCCTCGACCCCTCGGCGACCCTAGACCCCCTCTCGACCCTCGACCCCTTGGCGACCCTCGACCCCCTCTCGACCCTCGACCCCTCGGCGACCCTCGACCCCCTCTCGACCCCTTG
>NC_041382.1:607550225-607598132 GCF_002162155.2 Triticum dicoccoides | reverse complement strand
CTCGGTGACGACGGCGAGGCAGGGCGCGCTCGGGGGCGGCGGACGGGCTCGGGGGCGCAGGGGGTGCGGCAAGGCACGCTCGGGGGTGGCGGACGGCAATGGCGTGGGCGGCAGATGGCGTCGGCGTGGGCTCGGGGGCGGGCCAGGGGTAACGGCGTGGGCGGCGACGGCGAGGAAGCCTAGCGGCGATGAGCTTGGCGGCGTCGGGGAGAAATGGGCGATGTAAACTGAAACCGCTAAGTGGTGGGTATATATACATGAAACATTGGTCTCGGTTCGTGGCACGAACCGGTACCAATGCCCCCTATGGTCCCGGTTCATCCTACCAACCGGGACCAAAGGTCTCATTTCGGCAGCCCAAAGGGCGGGAAGCAGAGGCCATTGGTCCCGGTTCATCGGACGAACCGGGACCATAGGTAGGCATTCGTACCGGTTTGTGCAACGAACCAATACGAATGCCCCCCTATGGTCCCGGTTCGTGCGTCTAACCGGGACCAATGACCTGCGTCGCGGTGCGGTGCGGTGGGATTTTTAGTCCCACCTCGCTAGCTGAAGAGCTCCCGCACCTGTTTATAAGCCCTGCTCTATGTTCCCTTTCGAACTCCTCTGAACTGCAGGCTTACAGGCCTAATGGGACACTGTAATGCCTATGGGCCTACTGGGCCTGCTGCGGGCCTGAATCCTGGCCCATGGTTGGGTTTCTAGTCGTATTCAGGCCGTGCTGGCCCAGTAGGTGGCATTTTTTTGTTTGCTATTTATTTTTTCATTTCTACTTAGAACTAAATACTTATAGTTTTTTAGTGATTTATTTTTTCTTTTAGGTCACAAATATTATAAACTTTCTGTTACTGCCATTAGTTTTAAAATTTGAATAGTTTAAATTTGAAGTTTTTAAAATTTGTGTGAATCACAAGTTTATGAATAACTTTACTATAAAAATTGATTTTTGAGTCATTCTTTTTCCTGCTATTTAATATTACTGTGTTTTATCATTATACTCAATTTGGTAATTTTAGTTAGTCATAACAAATATTATAGGCATTTTTTTATTTTTTGTTATTTATTTTTTCATTTCTACTTAGAACTAAATACTTATAGTTTTTTTAGTGATTTCTTTTTTCTTTTAGGTCACAAAAATTATAAACTTTCTGTTAGTGCCATTAGTTTTAAAATTTGAATAGTTTAAATTTGATTTTTTTAAAATTTGTGTGAATCACAAGTTTGTGATTAACTTTAATAAAAAAATGAACATAGATGCACCTATAGAGAAAATTCGACCTAAATTCATAATCAATTTCTATGAATTTTAGAGAAATTCATAATGAATTTAGGTCAAATTCCCTTTATAGGGGCATCTATTTTCACTTTGAGAGGAGCTCAACAAGAAAGAGAGGGACGGGCTTATAAACCGGTGTGGGCGCCCTTCGGTTGGCGAGGTGGGACTAAACTCTGAGCGCAACGAGGACCAACCCTTTAGTCCCGGTTTGTGGCACAAACCGGGACTAATGGTCATGGGCCAGGGGCGAGCCCTATTTTTCCTAGTTTTTTTTGTTTTGTTTTCTGCATTATTTATTTTGTTTTGTTTTTTGCTTTATTTTTTAATTCTTTTTGCTTTTAGTTTTAGAAAAATTATAAACTTTCTGTTAGTGCCATTAGTTTTCAAATTTGAAAAACACTTTTTTAGTTTTTTTGTTTTCTTTGTTGCTTTATTTATTTTATTTTGTTTCTACTTACAACAAAATACTTATTATTGCTATTTTTATTTTTTTCCAGTTTTTTTTTGTTTTTTATATTATTTATTTTCTTTTGTTTTTTGCTTTATTTTTTAATTCTTTTTGCTTTTAGGTCAGCAAAATTATAAACTTTCTGTTAGTGCCATTAGTTTTAGAAAAATTATAAACTTTCTGTTAGTGCCATTAGTTTTCAAATTTGAATAGTTAATATTTGAATTCTTTGAAATTTGTGTGAATCACAAGTTTGTGATTAACTTTACTAATAAATGAACATAGATGCACCTATAGAGAAAATTCGACCTAAATTCATAGTTTTCAAATGAACTCTGAAAAAGTTGGCATAGCATACTCGTGTGTTACAAAGTTGGCATGGTATCATCATAATAGTTGCAGGAGAAAGTCTTCACTTTTTCTTCGCTTGTGTCATTTGCTTATTGCGCCGTAACCATGGATAATCTTCATCGTTTATCAGGATGCTTGGGTCTTCCTTGACATTGAAGGGAGGAATTTCATGAAACTTTTCGTAATCTTTAGACATGTCTGTCTTGCCCTCCACCCCCAGGATGTCCCTTTTTCCTGAAAGAACTATGTGGCGCTTTGGCTCATCGTATGATGTATTCGCTTCCTTATCTTTTCTTTTTCTCGGTTTGGTAGACATGTCCTTCACATAGATAACCTGTGCCACATCATTGGCTAGGACGAACGGTTCGTCAGTGTACCCAAGATTTTTCAGATCCACTATTGTCATTCCGTACTGTGGGTCTACCTATACCCCGCCTCCTGACAGATTGACCCATTTGCACTTAAACAAAGGGACCTTAAAATCATGTCCGTAGTCAAGTTCCCATATGTCCACTATGTAACCATAATATGTGTCCTTTCCCCTCTCGGTTGCTGCATCAAAGCGGACACCGCTGTTTTGGTTGGTTCTCTTTTGATCTTGGACGATCGTGTAAAATGTATTCCCATTTATCTCGTATCCTTTGTAAGTCAATACAGTCAAAGATGGTCCCCTGGACAACAAGTACAGCTCATCACAAAGAGTGTTGTCACCTCTGAGACGTGTTTCCAACCAACTGCTAAAAGTCCTGATGTGTTCACATGTAATCCAGTCATCGCACTGCTCCGGGTGTTTGGAGCGCAGACTGTTCTTGTGTTCATCGGCATACGGGGTCACCAAGGTAGAGTTCTGTAGAACTGTGTAGTGTGCTTGAGAGCAAAAATATCTGTCCCTGCATATTATTGAGTCACTTCCAAGAGTGCCTTTTCCAGTCAGTCTCCCCTCATACCGCGATTTAGGGAGACCTATCTTCTTAAGGCCAGGAATGAAGTCAACACAAAACCCGATGACATCCTCTGTTTGATGGCCCATGGAGATGCTTCCTTCTAGCCTAGCACGGTTACAGACATATTTCTTTAGGACTCCCATGAACCTCTCAAAGGGGAACATATTGTGTAGAAATACAGGCCCCAGAATGACAATCTCGTCGACTAGATGAACTAGGACGTGCGTCATGATATTGAAGAAGGATGGTGGGAACACTGGCTCAAAATTGACAAGACATTGCACCACATCACTCCTTAGCCTTGGTACGATTTGTGGATCAATCACCTTCTGAGAGATTGCATTGAGGAATGCACATAGCTTCACAATGGCTAATCGGACATTTTCCGGTAGAAGCCCCGTCAATGCAACCGGAAGCAATTGCATCATAATCACGTGGCAGTCATGAGACTTTAGGTTCTGGAACTTTTTCTCTGGCGTATTTATTATTCCATTTATATTCGACGAGAAGCCAGTCGGGACCTTCATACTGAGCAGGCATTGAAAGAAGATTTCTTTCTCTTCTTTCGTAAGAGCGTAGCTGGCAGGACCTTCATACTCCTTCGGAGGCATGCCGTCTTTTCGTGCAAACGTTGCAGGTCCTCCCGTGCCTTAGGTGTATCTTTTGTCTTTCCATACACGCCCAAGAAGCCTAGCAGGTTCACGCAAAGGTTCTTCGTCACGTGCATCATGTCGATTGAAGAGCGGACCTCTAGGTCTTTCCAGTAGGGTAGGTCCCAAAATATAGATTTCTTCTTCCACATGGGTGCGTGTCCCTCAGCGTCATTCGGAACAGCTAGTGCGCCGGGACCTTTCCAAAGATTACGTGTAAATCATTGACCCTAGCAAGTACGTGATCACCGGTACGCTTGGTAGGCTTCTTCCGGTGATCTACCTCGCTTTTTAAATGCTTGCCTTTCTTTCGACATTGATGGTTGGTCGGAAGAAAGCGATGATGGCCCAGGTACACATTCTTCCTGCATTTGTCCAGGTATATACTATCAGTGTCATCTAAACAGTGCGTGCTTGCATGGTATCCTTTGTTTATCTGTCCTGAAAGGTTACTGAGAGCGGGCCAATCATTGATGGTCACGAAAAGCAATGCCTTTAGGTTAAATTCCTCCTGTCTATGCTCATCCCACGTACATACACCATTTCCATTCCACAGTTGTAAAAGTTCTGCAACTAATGGCCTTAGGTACACATCAATGTCGTTGTCGGGTTGCTTAGGGCCTTGGATGAGAACTGGCATAATAGTGAACTTCCGCTTCATGCACATCCAAGGAGGAAGGTTATACATACATAGAGTCATGGGCCAGGTGCTGTGATTGCTGCTCTGCTCCCCGAAAGGATTAATGCCATCCGCGCTTAAAGCAAACCATACGTTCTTTCGGTTCTTTGCAAACTCATCCCAGTACTTTCTCTCGATTTTTCTCCATTGCGACCAATCAGCGGGTGCTCTCAACTTCCCATCTTTCTTACGGTCCTCACTGTGCCATCACATCAACTTGGCATGCTCTCCGTTTCTGAACAAACGTTTCAACCGTGGTATTGTAGGAGCATACCACATCACCTTTGCAGGAACCCTCTTCCTGGGGGGCTCATCTGATCTTATACCGCAATGCACCGCATACCGGGCATGCGTTCAGATCCTTGTATGCACTGCGGTAGAGGATGCAGTCATTAGGACATGCATGTATCTTCTCCACCTCCAATCCTAGAGGGCATACGACCTTCTTTGCTGCGTATGTACTATCGGGCAATTCGTTATCCTTTTGAAGCTTCTTCTTCAATATTTTCAGTAGCTTCTCAAATCCTTTGTCAGGCACAGCATTCTCTGCCTTCCACTGCAGCAATTCCAGTACGGTACCGAGCTTTGTGTTTCCATCTTCACAATTGGGGTACAACCCTTTTTTGTGATCCTCTAACATGCGATCGAACTTCAGCTTCTCCTTTTGACTTTCGCATTGCGTCCTTGCATCGACAATGACCCGGCGGAGATCATCATCATTGGGCGCATCATCTGGATCCTCTTGATCTTTAGCAGCTTCGCCCGTTGCAGCATCATTGGGCACATTGTATGGTTCCTCTTGATCTTCACCAGCTCCCCCCGTTGCAGCATCACCGTATTTAGGGGGCACATAGTTGTCATCATACTCTTCTTCTTCGCCGTCTTCCATCATAACCCCTATTTCTCCGTGCCTCGTCCAAACATTATAGTGTGGCATGAAACCCTTGTAAAGTAGGTGGGAGTGAAGGACTTTCCGGTTAGAGTAAGACATCGTATTCCCACATTCAGTGCATGGACAACACATAAAAACATTCTTCTTGTTTGCCTCTGCCGCATCGAGAAACTCATGCACGCCCTTAATGTACTTGGAGGTGTGTCTGTCACTGTACATCCATTGCCGGTTCATCTGCGTGCATTATATATAATTAAGTGTCCAAATTAATAGAAGTTCATCATCACATTAAAACCAAAGTACATACATAGTTCTCATCTAACAACATATAGCTCTCTAGAGCATCTAATTAATTAAACCATACATTGAAACTATGTAAAACATTTCAATGCGAAAACAAATGCGATAATAATCGCAACCAAGGTAACAATTGATCCAAGGGCATAATGATACCAAGCCTCGGTTTGAATGGCATATTTTCTAATCTTTCTAATCTTCAAGCGCATTGCATCCATCTTTATCTTGTGATCATCGATGACATCCGCAACATGCAACTCCAATATCATCTTCTCCTCCTCATTTTTTTTATTTTTTCCTTCAAGAAATTGTTTTCTTCTTCAACTAAATTTAACCTCTCGACAATAGGGTCGGTTGGAATTTCCGGTTCACATACATCCTAGATAAATAAAATCCATGTCACGTTGGTCGGCATAATTTTCATAAACAATAAATGAACCAATAGTTATAAAGATAATATATATACCACATCCGAATCATAGACAGGATGAGGGTCGACGGGGGCGGATACCAAAACCATCGCACTATATAAGATGCAATAATAAAAGTAAGAAAATAATACAAGTATCTATGTAAACATACAAGTAAGAATATTTTTTCCTTTCAGAAAGAAGATAAGAACAAGAGGCTCACCACGGTGGTGCCGATGATGAGCTCGGCGCGGGTGATCGACGGCGGTGAAGATGGGGACAGGGCGTGACAGGCCGTTAAACCTAGACAAATATTAAGGAAAATGGAGCTTGGAGGTCGAGCTTGGAGAGGAGAAATCTTAAGTAGTGTGGCTCGGGCATTCCATCGAACACCTTGTGTGCATAGGAGGTGAGATAGAGCACCACCAAGCCCTCTACCCCTCGGACAGAAAAAGCAGAGCAGTGTGCTCTGCACTTACGCAAGGGGGTATATATAGGCACCTCATTGGTTCCGGTTGGTGGCATGAACCGGGACTAAAGGGGAGCCTTTGGTCCCGGTTCAAGCCACCACCCGGGACCAATGGTGGTGGACCATGAGCGAGGCCCATTGGTCCCGGTCCGTCCCACCAATCGGGACCAAAGGGGCATGACGAACCGGGACCAATGCCCCCACAAGGCCCGGCAGGCCCCTGGCCTCACGAACCAGGTCCAATGCCCCCATTGGTCCCGGTTCTGGACTGAACCGGGACTAATGGGCTGACCCGGCCTGGACCTTTGCCCCCTTTTCTACTAGTGATTACCTGTTTGTCTGTTCTCTGTTGTTTTTTGATATGAATGATGTCATACTATGCTTAACCTATTATAAACTTCGTCTCTTTATCCTTAGCCCTCAATAAAATGTGAAGAAATAGACAATACATTAGCGATGGTACATGGTCATATGTTTGGAACCTGGTTTTATTATGTACTTTGCAATGAAATACAACTAATATTTTACATGGGTTCACCAGAATAAGTTCTGTATATGACCAAAGCTATTTTGTTTGGTTTTGCTGCCTCCTTAATATCTTCTGTTCTGGTACTACTAATGTAAAACCTCAACTTTTCAGCGAGCTATGGAAAAAATGGTGGAACCGCCACCTTCTGAAGGTGGGGAGGAAACTATAACCGCAATGTCAGCTCTTGCTGCAGTGGGTCAGTACCTGTCCGCTAACAGTGCCAAAAGCACGTTCCTGCGTAATGCTGGGTTGGTTGTTAAGGCAATATCATCCAAACTTCCTCATGATCAAGATATGCAAGCTCAAAGCAATGTTGTATCTGCACTCCAGACACAAGTCCATTCCCTAACAGAGACCCTTTGTGAAACAAGGAGAAACATTGCTCAATGTCATCAAGATATGCATGGTTTTGAAACTAGACTATCAGACATTTGCTATGTTGTTCAGGAGCCTAGGGGAAATTAAAGCGAGGGTTATGGTGCTCCATCAGACAATACAGCATGAAAACGTAGCAGTCAGGTCAAATGAACTGAGCTTCTGAACTTCTGGTGGTGCATTTATCTGCTAGACTGTTAAGTTTTATGCCCACATTCCTTTTGTTATATAGTTGTAATTTGTTTTGGTGCGATACAAAATTTATTGGGGGTGCCATGGGCATCCCCAAGCTTAGGCTCTTGCCACTCCTTGTTCCATAATCCATCAAACCTTTACCCAAAACTTGAAAACATCACAACACAAAACTTAAAGTAGAAAAACTCGTGAGCTCCGTTAGCGAAAGAAAACAAAAGACCACTTCAAGGTACTGTAATGAACTCATTCTTTATTTATATGGGTGTTATACCTACTGTATTCCAACTTCTCTATGGTTTATAAACCATTTTACTAGCCATAGATTCATCAAAATAAGCAAACAATACACAAAAAACATACTCTGACAAAAACAGAACAGTCTTTAGTAATCTGTAGCTAGCGCAAGATGTGGAACCCCAAAAATTCTGAAATAAATTGCTGGACTTGAGGAATTTATATATTAATCATATGAAAAAGGAATTAACTAAATAACACTTTCCAAATAAAAATGACAGTAGTTCTCGTGAGCGCTAAAGTTTCTGTTTTTTACAGCAAGTTCTACAAGACTTTCCCCAAGTCTTCCCAACGGTTCTACTTGGCACAAACACTAATTAAACACAAAAACACAACCAAAACATAGGATATATAATTTATTTATTACTAAACAGGAGCAAAAAGCAAGGAATAAAAATAAAATTGGGTTGCCTCCCAACAAACACTATCGTTTAACACCCCTAGCTAGGCATAACAAGCAAGAATAGATCTAGGTATTGCCATCTTTGGTAGGCAATCCATAAGTGGATATCATAATAGATTCATAAGGTAATTTAATTTTATTTCTAGTAAAGTGTTCCATGCCTTTTCTTAATGGAAATTTAAATCTAATATTTCCTTTGTTCATATCAATAATTGCACCAATCGTTCTAAGGAAAGGTCTACCAAGAATAATAGGAAATGAGGGATTGCAATCTATGTTAAGAACAATAAAATCTACGGGCACATAATTCCTATTTGCAACAATAAGAACATCATTAATTCTTCCCATAGGTTTCTTAATAGTGGAATCCGCAAGGTGCAAGTTTAGAGAGCAATCATCAAAATCACGGAAACCTAACAAATCACACAAAGTCTTTGGAGTCGTGGAAACACTAGCACCCAAATCACATAAAGCATAACATTAATGATCTTTAATTTTAATTTGAATAGTTGGTTCCCACTCATCATAAAGTTTTCTAGGGATAGAAACTTCCAATTCAAGTTTTTCTTCATAAGATTGTATCAAGGCATCAACGATATGTTTAGTAAACGCTTTATTTTGACTATAAGCGTGAGGAGAATTTAGCACGGATTGCAAGAAGGAAATACAATCAATCAAAGAGCAATTTTCATAGTTACATTCCTTGAAATCCATAATAGTGGGTTTAGCAACATCTAGGGTTTTAATTTCTTCAATCCCACTTTTATCAAATTTAGCATCAAGATCAAAATCTTCAGAATTCTTGAAACGCCTTCTAGGTAAGGGTGGATCATATTCAGTCCCATCATTATCAAGATTCATATTGCAAAACAAAGATTTAATAGGGGACACATCAATAAATTTTAGATCTTCATCATTATTCATAGCAACTCGGTTTAGCGACGATCTTATTAACTAGGGTAGCCTGCTTATCCGAAATTTCAGCAGTTAATTTCTCAAGATGAGCAAGTTGGGATCTTAAACCATCAAATTCTTTAGACATATCATCGAGCTCTTTATTCATAAAACTCATAAAACTTTTCTGTTCTTTAAGCTCATTTCTGAAGAAAATATTATGTTCAAATTGCAAAACCATGAAACTCCTAACATTATTTTCGATTTCTTCTAACCTTTTAAGGTGAAGGTCACCAAATTTAGGTAGAGCCGTCATGACAAGCAAGCAAACTAACACACAAGCAAACAAAAAGCAAGCGGACAAAAAGAGGAAAATAGATGGAGGATAGAGAGAGAGAGGGCAAATAAAACGGCAAGTGTGAAGTTTGGGAGAGGAAAACGAGAGGCAAATGGCAAATAGTGTAATACGTGAGATAAGGGTATGTGATGGGTGCTTGGTATGTTGACATTTGAAGAGACCTCCCCGGCAATGGCGCCAGAAATCCTTTTTTCTACCTCTTTTAGCACTGTGTTGGTTTTCCTCAAAGAGGAAGGGATGATGCAGCAAAGTAGCATAAGTATTTCCCTCAGTTTTTGAGAACCAAGGTATCAATCCAGTAGGAGGCTACGCGAGAGTCCCTCGCACCTGCACAAAACAAATAAATCCTCGCAACCAACGCAAATGGGGGTTGTCAATCCCTATAGGGCCACTTACGAGAGTGAGATCTGATAGATATGATAAGATAATATTTTTGGTATTTTTATGATAAAGATGCAAAGTAAAATAAAGGCAAAGTAAATAGCAAAGTAAATAACTAAGTAGTAGGAGATTGATATGATAAAGATAGACCCGAGGGGCCATAGGTTTCACTAGTGGCTTCTCTCGAGAGCATAAGTATTCTACGGTGGGTGAACAAATTACTGTTGAGCAATTGACAGAATTGAGCATAGTTATGAGAATATCTAGGTATGATCATGTATATAGGCATCACGTCCGAGACAAGTAGACCGACTCCTGCCAGCATCTACTATTATTACTCCACTCATCGACCGCTATCCAGCATGCATCTAGAGTATTAAGTTAAAAATAGAGTAATGCCTTAAGCAAGATGACATGATGTAGAGGGATAGACTCATGCAATATGAAGAAAACCCCATCTTGTTATCCTCGATGGCAACCATACAATACGTGCCTTGCTGCCCTTACTGTCACCGGGAAAGGACACCGCAAGATTGAACCCAAAGCTAAGCACTTCTCCCATTGCAAGAGAGATCAATCTAGTAGGCCAAACCAAACTGATAATTCGAAGGGACTTGCACTGATAACCAATCATACATAAAAGAATTCAGAGTAGTTTCAAATATTATTCATAGATAGACTTGATCATAAACCCACAATTCATCGGTCTCAACAAACACACCGCAAAAAGAAGATTACATCGAATAGATCTCCACAAGAGAGGTGGAGAACATTGTATTGAGATCCAGAAAGCGAGAAGAAACAATCTAGGTACTAACTATTGACCCGTAGGTCTGAGGTAAACTACTCACACTTCTTCAGAGGGGCTATGGTGTTGATGTAGAAGCCCTCCGTGATCGATGCCCCCTCCGGCGGAGCTCCAGAACAGGCCCTAAGATGGGATCTCGTGGATACAGAAAGTTACAGCGGTGGAATTAGGGTTTTGGCTCCTGTTCTGATCATTTTGGGGTAAGTGGATATATATAGGAGGAAGGAGTACGTCGGTGGAGCAACAGGGGGCCCAAGAGGGTGGAGGGCACGCCTAGTGGGGGTGGGCGCCCCCCCTACCTTGTGGCCTCCTGTTTTATTTCTTGACCTAGGGTCCAAGTGTCTCTGGTCTTATTCGTTGAGAAAATCACGTTCCTGAAGGTTTCATTCCGTTTGGACTCCGTTTGATATTCCTTTTCTTCGAAACCCTAAAATAGGCAAAAACAACAATTCTGGGCTGGGCCTCCGGTTAATAGATTAGTCCCAAAAATAATATAAAAGTGGATAATAAAGCCCAATAATGTCCAAAACAGTAGATAATATAGCATGGAGTAATCAAAAATTATAGATACGTTGGAGATGTATCAGTGCGCAACGTTGAAGTCGATGAGCTCGGTGCGGTAATTCTTGCACTCCCAGAAGGTGACAGGCAGGTGGACCTGCCCTATTGGCGTGGTGGAGCCATCAGTCACTCCTTAGAAAGGCTTGGTTGGCTGGAGCTGCTCATAGGGCACTTGGAGGCTGTCGAATGTGTAGGCGGATAGGACGTTGAGCCCTGGCCCGCCGTCAATGAGAGTCTTGGTGACTTGCACGTTACTGATGACCGGGGAGCAAAGCATAGGGAGTGCCATGGGCATCCCCAAGCTTAGGCTCTTGCAACTCATCGGCGTTGAGCCTCTTTGGCGCATCATGGTTTTCATGCTTTGCATTGAACACATGTCTTCGGCATTTTCTAGGATGCGGCTTGTCCTTGGCAAGGAAACGGCGGTGTCCATTGTAACAGATCTTGCTAAGTATTGCATATGACAGCAGATTCCTGTCACAGCTTACACATGCATTGTAACCATGTGTCATTCGCCCTGATATAGTGCCCAAATCCGGATAATCATGGATGCACCAAATTATAATAGCACGCAGAAAGAAATCAGCTGGTGGGCTGCTATATAGGTCTCGAGTGAGAACACCCTTCCATAGCTGTTGAAGTTCCTCCACAAGAGGCTCCATGAACAAATCAAAATCCTTTTTAGGACTTTTTGGACCTGGGATGAGCAAGGCCATCATGTAGTTTGATTCTTTGGTGCAGACATTTGGAGGCATGTTGTAAGGGATAACAAGCACTGGCCACATGCTATATGTGGCGCTCTGGTGGCCAAATGGGTTAAATCCATCTGAAGCTAAGCCAAGTCTAATGTTTCTCGGGTTAGCAGCAAACTCTTTGTGTTTATCATTGAAGCTTTTCCACTCACTACCATGAGTTGGATGGCTCATTACATTCTGATCTCTATACTCCCGGTTCCTAGAATGCCACAGTACATCCTCTCTTGTTTCAGCATCATGAAACAACCTCTGCAATCTTGGTGTAATTGGAAAATGTCTCAGAACATTATGAGGAACCCTCTTCACAGCATCGCCATCTTTCCATCTTGATGATTTGCATTTCGAGCATTCACTTAAGTTGGCATAATCCTTCCGGAACAGAACACAATTATTCTTACAAACATGGATCATATCATATCCAATTCCAACTGCACGAAGGAA
This sequence comes from Triticum dicoccoides, assembly GCF_002162155.2. Taxonomy (NCBI): domain Eukaryota; kingdom Viridiplantae; phylum Streptophyta; class Magnoliopsida; order Poales; family Poaceae; genus Triticum; species Triticum dicoccoides. Next base: position 607,585,722 of record NC_041382.1, on the reverse strand, counting down.
ATTCTTCATTTTACTGTAGGTGTGTGGTAGCTCAGACGCATCTGGGAAAGATTTGCGGAAAGCAGCCAACATCGCATCGAATGATTTGTTGGTCATCCACTCAGATGTCTTCACCTGAAGAAAGGTGACCATAGCTGAGAATACTGACAGCTTATTTCCTGGGGTGACAGCAACGTTGCATTGTTCCAACATGCGGGACCACCGTTTTTCTTCTACAGGTGAAAGTTGTCGGAGTAATGGGCCACGGGTAGGCAACCCAGGCCCAGAACCTTTCAAGACATCGGGGCAGACTGCGCCCCTCGAGGCCCCAGGACGAAAAGCCGCCTTCTAAGAGTCGGCGGCGAGGCGGCCGGCTGCTCACTCGTGGCCGAGTCACAGGGACGACTTCAGGATAAGCCGACTCCTGACCGGTGACTTCCAGAGAAGCCAGCCTTGGGGAGTTGGCCCGACGCCAAAAACCCCCGTGCCCTCATAAAGAGGGACGGGACGGGGAGTGGCCATAGTGAGGACCACTCCCACCCCTTTTTCCAAGGGAAGGCGTGGCTACAGTACGCCGTACCCGCGAAGATTTCCGTGCGGCGCGACACTGTTGCCATGCCCCACGGGGTGGAGCCCTGTGCCCATGACGGCGTGCTGGTACGACCCAGGGATGATGGGTCCCACCAGTCGGCGGGCGTACGAAAGACGGCGAAAGCACCACCAGTCGGCCGGCCCCTCCCACGGGCCCCACACGCCATTAATCAGACACGACAAGTAGTGGCCACAGTGATCGCCTGCCAGACGGCGGGGCCGTCGCCATGACCTCATGACCAAGCCTGCGTCATCAGAGGCACGACTACAGTAATCTGCAGCCGGCAAAGACCCGCCCGCAGCGGACACGGCCTGTCGGCCCCAGACCGAGCCAGTCAGTGGGGCCCACTAGTCAGCGGGCCCTAGGAGTCGGTGGATAAGACGGCGGCCAGAGGGACTGACGGCTGGACCCGCGCCCAGCCGGATTACCATTGTACCCTAGGGGGTAGGCCTATATAAACCCCCAGGGCATCCATGCAAAGGGTTGGAATCCATTAGCACTAGACCAGATCATATAGGAAGGAGGGAGCTAGCCTTGCCTTCTCCTACCTCTAGGAAACAGCTCAAGGAGCAACTGTGTAAACACTTTACCATAGTGATCATGTGGAGACCCCGTAGAGCAGCAGTAGGGGTATTATCTCCCCGTAGAGCCCTGGAGCTGGGTAAGATTCGTCGGCGTGCATGTCTTTGCCTTATCCCGTTTCCAGGCACCGGCGACATTCTACTCGCCCCCAGCATGATAAGCCATCCTTTGGCATATGTCGCACCCAACCCCCGACATTTGGCGCCCACCTTGGGGCATGGTGCACCGTCGTCCGGGGACCTGCTCTAGACGGGAACCCTTTTCCTCCCTGGCGAGCGCAGCCAGCCAGGCACGCCAGACGGAGTTTGCGCTGACGCGCTGCACGGCGTTGAGAGCGCCTGCGCAGCCAGCTGCCTCGCCGAACTTGTCGGTGAGGTTCGCCTCTCAGACGAACCTGCATCCAATGCAGGCACGGGTGGCCCCGAGAGCCTCCTCGCGGGCCTCCTCGACCAACTCCATGTCGCCGGCAAGCCTGCCGTGGACTTGGAGTCTATAGGTTCCACCGACCCGATGCTGGTCGACTCTGACACCGCGTCGCTCGACGCGTTCCCCACCAATGTGGTGGTCTACGACGAACCTCTCCCTCATGCGGAGAGCGTCGGAAGCACCGTCACCGAGGTGTTCGTCATCGGTCATGACGAGCCTCCCGGCGGAGGAGCGCATGACCCACTTGGCGCGGCACTACAAGACCTGACTGCGCCCATTCCGGAAGACGCTGATGCGGAGACGTTGGAGGTGCGCCGCCTTTAGCTCGCCGAAGGCGCGAAGAAGCTGGCTAGCATGAGACGCTTGTCAGAAGCCTACCAGTGTGAGATAGATCGCGCTGTTGGTGGCTCGCCGGCCCCAGCTGCCCAGCCGCCTTGGCACGGTCCAGCAGTGCAGCACGGCCATCGCTAACCTGTTCGGGGCAAGTCGCCCTGTGTACGCCACGCCTGCGGAGAACATTCGAGCCGCCCAGGCGGCGGCGGACGAGCTGGACAACTTCGAGGGCGAAAAGCGCCGCCTGATGATGAAGCGAGTCCAGCGGCTCCTCGACACGGCTGCCGTGAAGAACGAGGCCGGCTGCCGCACGGAGGCGCCACAGCGGCAAAACAACGACCTTCGCCGAGATCAGGGCGCGACGTCTCGGACGCTGACTGGCGGTGCCTGAGGAAGGAAAGACAAGGATCCGACTGTCAGCCACAGTCGGACTCACATTACCATAGAGCGTGACCAAGACAGCCGCCCGAGAGTAGTAGAACGATGGGACGACTGTCCGCCTCCTCCTCCTCGCAAGGAAAGGCGAGTCTCCCTGCCGCCTGTTGACCATCCGACTCTCGGCGACCGCCTTGGCCGCCGAGAGGGAGTCGGGGAAAACGACGCCCGCCACCGGATCGATCGACTTCACCGATCCCTGGCGCTGGAAGAAGAAGACGAGTTGGGTCCGCCTTGTTTCGGGCCCCGCATTCGAGACGAGCCCTTTCCCAAAGGGTTCACGCTCGCAAGAGACACGCCCCAAGTACACTGGCTCCGTGAAGACGGAGGACTGGCTGGTTGACTACTCCACGGCTGTCAACATAGTGAACGGCAACAAGCGTGTCGGCGTAAAATACGTTCCGCTCATGCTCCAGGGCACGGCCCGGACATGGCTGAACAGCCTGAAGCCCCGCAGCATCAACGGCTGGGTCGACTTCACCAAAGCATTCGTCCGCAACTTCACAAGCACGTACAAGCGTCCTCCCAAGCCTCGTCAGCATTCCTTGTGCATGCAAGGCCCCAACGAGTCGACCCGTGACTACCTCACGCGTTGGGCCGATCTTCGGAACTCCTGCGAGGGCGTGCACAAGGTGCAGGCTATCGAGTATTTCACCACCGGGTGCAGAGAAGGCACCCTCCTCAAGCACAAGCTCCTCTGCGACGAGCCAGAAACCCTCGACGAGCTGCTGATCATAGCAGACAAGTATGCCACAGCCGACTCCTCCATGAAGGCGGAGATTCAAGTTAGCGCAACTGGCAAAGTGGCCCCTCAGGCTCCAAGAACTCCGGCAGGGGACGCCAGTCGGCGGCAACAGCAGAACGACCACAAGCGCAAGGCCCCGCAGCCGGCTTCCAGCAGCCGGCAGGTCGTGACAGTTGAAGGCCAGCAGCCGGATGGGCAGCCTCAACCCAAGCGACAGAAAGGTGGCAAGCCCAACTGGTTGCCGGCTTTCTCATACGAGCAGACTTTGGATGGTCCTTGCAAGTTCCATAGCGGCGCGAAGCCGTCGAATCACACCACCCGGAAGTGCCACTGGCTCACAAGGATCGCCAAAGGAGACGGCCTCCTACCTTCCCCGCCTGCTGGGCAGCAGCCTCCGCTTCCACCCCAGCAGCCGGCTGTCAGGCCAATCGGTGCAGTACAAGACGAGTACCCCGAAGAGCACGGAGCCTACGTGATATTTACCAGCATGGCTGATGATCGACGCAGCAAGCTGCTGTAGCGACAAGAGGTGAATGCAGTAGCGTCAGAGACGCCAGAGTTCATGCACTGGTCCGAGAAGCCTATCAGCTGGAGCAGGGCTGATCACCCAGAGGTGATGCCGAGTCCGGGCTCTTATGCCTTGGTCTTGGATGCCACCTTTGCCATGGATAGACGAGCTGCTCGTTTCTCGCGAGTTCTGATAGACGGACGCAACAACATCAACATCCTGTGCAAGGACACCATGGAGAAATTAGGAATCAAGCAAAGACAGCTTCAGAATAGCCGGGCTTTCCTACTCACCAATCGGCAAGATCTTGATGGACGTCCTCTTTGGAGACAAAGATCACTTCTGCCGAGAGTCGGTTTGGTTCGAGGTGGTGGACCTCGAGAGCCCATACCATGCACTACTTGGCCGACCCGCCCTGGCCAACTTCATGGCGGTCCCCCACTACGCCTACCTCAAAATGAAGATGCCCATTTCCAAGGGGATTCTGGCCATAGCCGGCGACTATCGGAAGTCGTCTGCCTGTGCGGCTGAGACTAGTCGGCTGGCCGAGTCCCTGGTGATCATGGCCAAGAAACGGCTCCTTGACCGGGTTGTGGCGATGGCCGGCAAGCAGCTAGAGGTGTCGCCTAACCCAAAGGAGTCGGAGGCTAAGGGTTTGTTCAAGCCGGCCAAGGAGACAAAGAAGATACCCTTGGATCTGGAGCACCCAGAGAGGTACGTTGTCGTAGGCGCAAACCTCGACAGCAAATAGGAAGGCGAGCTTGTCGATTTCCTCAATGAGAATCGGGACATCTTCGCATGGTCCCCTAAAGACATGCCGGGTGTACTAACGGAATTCGCCGAGCACAACTTACATGTCCGATCTGATGCAAAGCCGGTCAGGCAGCCCTTGCGCCGCCTGTCAGAAGAAAAGAGAAGAGTTGTCGGAGAAGAGATAGCCCGACTCCTAGCAGTCGGCTTCATTATGGAAGTATTCTTTCCAGAATGGCTAGCCAACCCGGTCCTGGTACTGAAGAAGAACAAGCAGTGGCGAATGTGTATTGACTACACAAGCCTCAACAAGGCCTGCCCCAAGGACCCGTTTGCTCTACCAAGAATTGACCAGGTGATAGACTCCACTGCCAGATGCGAGTTGTTGAGCTTTTTGGACGCATATCCAGGATATCACTAGATCAAGCTGAACCCGGCTGACAGACTGAAGACCGCCTTCATAACGCTGTTTGGAGCCTTCTGCTACCTCACCATGACGTTCGGCTTGAGGAATGCCGGCGCCACCTTTCAGCGTTGCATGCAGAAGTGCCTCCTGAAGCAACTCGGCAGAAATGCCCACGTCTACATGGACGATGTGGTGGTGAAGACGGAAAAGCATGGAACACTACTGGAAGACCTCAAGGAGACCTTTGAGAACCTGTGTCGATTCGAGATCAAGCTCAACCCTGAGAAGTGCGTCTTCGGAGTACCAGCTGACCAACTCCTTGGCTTCCTGGTCTCTGAACGCGGCATACAGTGCAACCCTGTAAAGATCAAGGCCATTGAGAGGATGGAGGTACCCAGCCGACTGTTGGACGTGCAAAAGTTCACCGGCTCCTTGGCGTCCATCAGCCGATTCATCAGTCGGCTGGGCGAGAAAGCTCTCCCCTTATACCAGCTCATGAAGAAGACCACTTTTTTTGAGTGGAACCACAAGGCGGACGAAGCTTTTCTCCAGTTGAAGAAGATGCTGACTACTCCACCCGTTCCGGCGGCTCCGACTCCTAAGGAACCTATGCTCCTGTACATCGCCGCCACCAACTGGGTAGTCAGCACAGTCATTGTAGTGGAACGCAAGGAGGAAGGCAAGGCACTACCTGTCCAGAGACCAGTATGTTACCTGAGCGAAGTACTGTCGGCCTCCAAGCAGAACTACCCCCATTACCAGAAGATGTGCTATGGCGTGCACTTTGCCGCCAAGAAATTGAAGCCTTACTTCCAAGAGCATCCAATCACTATGGTTTGCACGGCCCCACTTGCCGAGATCATCGGAAGCCGAGATGCTTCTGGCCGAGTGGCCAAGTGGGCCATAGAGCTGGCTCCCTACACCATCCACTACCAGCCCCGCACCACCATCAAGTCACAAGCACTGGCCGACTTTCTCGTTGACTGGGCCGAGACCCAGTACCTACCTCCAGCGCCCGACTCCACCCATTGGCGGATGCATTTCAACAGCTCCAAGATGCGCACCGGCTTAGGAGCTGGCGTTGTCCTCACTTCTCCTAAAGGCGACAAGCTCAAATACGCACTGCAAATCCATTTTGCTGCCTCCAACAACGTCGCCGAGTACGAGGCGCTCATTCACGGGCTCCGGCTTGCCAAAGAACTTGGCATTTGCCGGATCCTGTGTTATGGTGACTCAGACTTAGTAGTCCAGCAGTCGTCTGGCGATTCGGACGCCAAAGATGCAAACATGGCGAGTTACCGTTTCCTCATGCAGCAACTCAGTGGGTATTTCGAGGGGTGCGAGTTCCTTCATGTGCCAAGAAACGACAATGACCAAGCAGACGCCTTGGCACGAATCGGCTCTACCCACCAAGAAATACCATCCGGCGTCGCCCTTCAACGCCTCCTCAAGCCGCCTGTCAAGCCTTCACCAGACTCAGACTCCATTTTTGTGCCAGCTCCTCCTGAAGAAGTCGGATTCGACTCCAGAGCCCCGGCATATGGTACGGGGATTTTGGCAGATGGCTCCAAAGACGCCACGGTCGGGGCCGGCCCAGGGACTACAGAACCCGGCCCGGGGACTGCGGCGGCCGGCACAAAAACTCCAGAACTCAGCCCAAGAGCTGAGCCAGTCGGCATGGGGACTTCATTAATCCAGCAAGAGGTTGTTGACTCCAACCCGCCGCCTCCCAGCCCAGCCGCCCTCGTCCAAGTCGCAGTTCCGGCAGTCGAAGAAATAGCATCACCCTCATGGGCTCAGCCCATCCTCAAATTTCTGGTGAGCAAAGAGCTGCCGACTGATGAGACCTTAGCTAGGCAAGTACAACGCCGAGCGACAGCCTACACCATAGTCAACAGAGAGCTGGTCAGGCGCAGCGTCACTGGTGTCTACCAGCGCTGCGTAGAGCCAGAGCAAGGCCAAGCAATTCTCAAAGACATCCATCAAGGCGAGTGCGGCCACCATGCGGCTTCAAGAGCACTCGTCGCCAAAGCTTTCTGACACGGTTTCTTTTGGCCAACGGCCTTAGAAGAGGCCAAGGAATTGGTCCAAAAATGCAAAGGGTGCCAGAAGTTCCGCTCCAAGCCGCATCAGCCGGCTTCCGCACTCAAGACCATCCCCATTGCCTGGCCTTTTGCAGTTTGGGGTCTAGACATGGTGGGACCATTCAAGATGGCACGAGGCGGCTTAACTCACTTACTTGTCGCGGTGGACAAGTTCACCAAGTGGATAGAAGCGAAGCCAATCAAGAAACTGAACGGTCCGACTGCCGTGACTTTCATCTCCGACATCTCAATTCGGTACGGCATACCACACAGCATCATCACCGACAACGGCACGAATTTTGCCAAAGGCGCCTTGGCCCGTTTCTGTGCGACACAGGGCATCCGACTGGACCTAGCATCCGTCGCCCATCCATAGTCAAACAGCCAGGTGGAGCGAGCAAACGGCCTCATCCTGTTCGGCATCAAGCCCCGACTGATCGAGCCTCTGTAGCGCTCGGCTGGCTGCTGGCTCGATGAGTTGCCAGCCGTCCTCTGGAGTCTGCGCACGACTCCAAACAAGTCAACCGGGTTCACGCCTTTCTTCCTCGTCTACGGTGCTGAAGTCGTGATCCCAATGGACATAGAGTTCGATTCCCCGTGAGTCACCGTGTACACCGAGGAAGAAGCAGAAGAAGCACGGCAAGACAGCGTCGACCTGCTGGAAGAGGGCCGGCTGTTGGTATTCAGCCGGTCCAGCATCTACCAGCAGAGCCTACGTAGATACTACAATAGGAAGGTCAGGCCGAGATCTTTCCAGGAGGGCAACCTCGTGCTCCGATTAATCCAGCGAACTGCCGGCTAGCACAAGTTGTCGGCACCTTGGGAAGGCCCCTTCATCATCAGCAAAGTGCTGGGCAACGACTCCTACTACCTGATCGACGCTCAAAAGCCCCAAGCACGCAAGAGGGACCACTCCGGCAAAGAGACAGAACAGTCATGGAACGCAAATCTCCTCCGAAAATTTTATAGTTAAACACAGTATGTATCACGCTACCTTTTGTATTAAAAGTACCAAGACTTCGGGGCCCCCGAGAAGAGCTCGGGGACTACCTCTTTTATCTATATGATAAGAAATATGCCTTCGAGTATATTACTCTTTGTTGTGCCGTTTGGCACTGGGTTCGATTAGTCGGCTCGGGGACTTGCCGACCTGCGCTATCAAATGCTTCCTGTACCCGGACAAGTAGTGTGTGGCATCTAAACCGTCTCCTGCCAGAAGCCGCAGCTTGCAGAGCGACTGTCTGGTGGGAAGGAGTGAGGAAGAATGGGCGTCCACATGAAAAATGGCTAAGGACTCAAAGCACAAACATAGCTTAAAGCCGGCTTCCAGCCTTTTTTTGCAAACCGACTCTTGAATAGTCGGCTTGCCGCCTTCTATGCGACTTGTTAAAACAACCCTAAAAACGGCTAAGTACTTGCCTTCCCAAAGTGACCAAGAATTTGATCCAGCAGCAGTCCGTGGAGCGGCTGTCTGACTGACAAAGACGGCAACTAAGGGAAGGCGGCAAAGGAAAAAGCCAAAAGAACAATGAGTAAGAAGGATAGAAGTCGGATGAATATTTACATAACAAAGGCCCTTGGCCGAATCTTCGAGCAGAATTTCAAAATACACCCCATGGGTGGAATTGTGAAAATTAAAAATTTCTTCAAAAACTATTAGAATAGATAAAACAAAGACAAGGTGGCAGCCTAGGGGGCGGCAGACGGGTTTGAGGATCGGAGGAGATGGGGGTGTTGGACGTTGGGGCGGCCGGCTAGGCGGTCTCGGCTTGATCACCTCCGGCAGTAGTCGGCTCGGGCGGGCATGACTCGTTGCTGGAGGCGCGGTTGAGCTGAGGCTGGCCGTCCACTCCATCTTCCGGTGCCTCTGTCTCGCTCCCGTCCTCCGCCTCGTCTTCCTCCTCGACGCTGGAGTCGATCACCTCTGCCGATTCCTCGCCGTAGTTGGGGTTCAGCCCAAACCACTCCGGCGGCACCTCCTCGCCGTCTTCAGCCCGCTCGGGGATAAAGATGCTGGTGTCGGTGTACTCGGCGATCACCGCCGCAGGCTTGACAAGGGCATCTTCTGCAGCTGCCAGCTCCGGCTAGGCCTCTGACCGGAGTGTGGCCAGCCGGTCTAGGTCCAGCCCCGGGTACCACGCCTTGACGAATTCCAAGGCTTGGTGCGCTCCGGCCCGTGCCGAGGAACCCTTCCAGGCCTCAAGATGGCTAGCCACGACCTCCAGCCAGTCGGCAGTCCGACTGGGGGTGCGTGGAGCCTGCACGTCTGGCCACAGGGCGGTGATCGCTTGGGCGCCGACACATTGAAGCCGGCGCAGCTTCTGGTGGGCCAGCCGCAGGTGAGCCCCAATGCTCAGAATATGCTCGTCAAGAGTCCGAGGGGCATCAACGGCGATCTCCGTGCCACCTGCCCTCCGCTCCACGTGGTCGGCCTCGATAGCATGAATGGCGGCCTGTGAGTGGCCGGGGAAGAAGTCTCCCAAGATGGAAAGAACGAAGAGCAAGTCAAAAAAAACCAGAAGTCGGCTCGACCTATAGTCAGCGGTTCGAAGAAGGAAAGCAAAGAAGCTCACTGTTAACAAGGTCCTCGATCTCGTGGAAGCCGGAGACCAGGATTGCCTCCTTGTCGGTCCAGGAGGAGCGCTCGCTCGCGAACTCGGCCAGGAGGGCGGTTCCGCCTCTTCCGCCTCCTTCTGCATCTTCGTAAGAAGCTCCTTCTGCTACGCCAATTGTGCGGCCAGCAGATCGCGCTCGGCGGCGAGCTTGCTGCACTCCTCCCCCTTAGCGCGCAACACGGAGTTGGCTTTGCTCAGCTGCTGTTGAAGAGCGGCGTTGGCCTCTGAAGAGAAAGAAGAAAGAAGGCGTTAAGTCATCAACGAAGAAGGTCGCCGGGGAGATCCGGCCCGACTGCTCAGTAGTTGGCCCGAATCTCGGGGACTACAGCCCGCGGGTGCGCCAGCGCGCCCCCGCAAAGAAGAAAAAGGACTCACTCCGGCTCTCCGACAAGTCGATAGTCCGCTTCCCCAGCTCTTCAACATTGTGGTTGAAGGCGGTGACACGGAGGTTGTGATAGTCCTGCAACAAGTATTTCAGAACTAAGGTTAGTACCCGGAACTTACCAATTGGATTTCCGGGCCGTCTGCTCTACAACCGGCCCAGAACTCGGGGACTACACCCGGTGGGTGCGCTGGCGCGCCCCCACAGAGAGAAACAAGAAAACAGGGACAAAGGAGAAAGCATACCCGGATGGCTGCTCGCGACGCCAGGTGCGCCTTGGTGCAGTTCTGGATTGCGTCGCTCTCGTCTCGCAGCTTCGTCTGGACATCCAGAAGCGCCTGGTTCAGCGGGCCCGTGCCGCCTCCTCGCACCCACCCAATGGGCGCGACACTCGTCGCCTCGGTGTCTGGAATCATCAAGCTGGCAGTACCGGTGTCCAAGGGGCGTGGCACCAAAGTTGCCTTCCCAAGACGACGGCGCGTTGGCGAGCCGACTTGAAGGAGTAGCCTCGCCACGGCCTCATCTTCAGTCGGCGGCAAGGGCGGATCCGCCAGCTGTTTTCCTGGCGCGCTTCTAGACGGTGGCAGGGGCTGCTGTGGCGGCGCGACCACGTCTGGCACGGGGGCGTCACCGCCGCCTCTCTCCATGATCGGGAACTCGCCGCCGGCTTCCCCCGACTGCCCCGTGAACTCCGGGGGCGGCGACGCAGAGTTCAAAGGGGTGACGAACACCGCCGACCGTCGGGGCGCGACTTCCTTAGCCAGCTGATTTGCCGCAACAGCGGCCTCGGCTGCCTCCAGCTTCTTCAGGGCAGAGGCCTCCGCCTTCTCGGCCTCCGCTTTCTCCCGGCATGCGGCCTCGTCCTCCTCGCGCTTCTCCCGCGCGTTCCGCTCCATCGCCTCCCGAAGGTCAGCGGCGGGGTCAATCTGCCGAGTGGTGGCAGATGTCTCCACCGACCCCATGACGGAGGCGGCGGCAACCCTCTCAAGAGTGAGGGGAGCCCTGAGGCGAGAAAAGCGTATGACAAACTCAGACAAGATTAACAAAGAGAAGATAAAGATAAGGGACGGATGCTCTTACGCAGAGACCAGCTACGGCTTCTTCACCTCCTTGTGGAAGCGGTTGGCTTTCGGGGCCGCCTCTTCTCGCTTGGTCGCAGCGGCTACTCCCTTGAACTTCTTCGACCGGCCACCAAGCGTACTCGGCCCGGCCCGGCGCTTGTTCGCACTGCCTTGAGCGTCCAAGCCGGCGGAGGAACTTGCACTTGGCTGGTCGGCTTTTGGCTGGCGACGCGGGGCGACTTCTCCCTCGGCCTCGTCGTTAGGCCAGTCGGCGAAAGTGGCCGAAGGCCTGGAGACGCCTGCCTCTCCTCCTCCTCCCTCGGCATCGGCTTCCATGGCTGCCGCCCCCAAGTCGGGATCGTCGACATCGCTCTCCGCCCTATCGGGGACAAACTGACAAGCCGGACCCGCGGTGCCGACCGAGGGAGGGACGAGAGGATTCTGATTCAAAACAAAAACGGTTAGACTTGACAAGTCGAACTCGGCAGCAAAAGAAACAGAAGAAGAAGGAAGACGACTTACAAGAGGCGGGGGGTTGGCGCGCGAATACGGCTCCTTGCCGAACCGCCAATCCACCGAGAGACCGCAATTCGCAATGTAGTTCACCGTGTTCGCCACCTCCGCGTGAGGCATGTCCTTGGAGCACATCCGACTCGAGTCCCGATGACCGCTCATATGGCAGATCAGGTGAGGTCGGCCTTGGAGTGGGAGGACTCGGCGCGCCACGAAGGTGGCCAGCAAGTCGGCCCCGGTTAGGCCTTCCGACTGCGTCAGCACTCGGAGTCGCGCGACGGTGGCGGCACCAGTGGGAGACAGCGTCCTAGCTCGGTGTGACCAGCTGGGGAGCCTTCCAGCTGGCGCTCCGGCTTCGTAAGCCGGCAGGTTGACCTAGTCGCCTTCTGGGGCGACGTTCTTCACATAAAAATATGACCGCTGCCACATCTTCACCGACTTAATCAGTGCGATGGTGGGAAACAGATTGTCGGCCACTGATCTCCACATCATGATGAATGCACCGCACTGGGCCGGCACGCCGGCAACGTGTGTGCCAAGCTTGGATTGGAAGAACTCCCCCCAGAGCTCGATGGTGGGGAGAACACCGAGGAAGCCTTCGCACAGGGTGGCGAAGGCAGCCAGCAGCACCATCGTGTTCGGAGTAAGGTGGTGCGGCTGGAGCCCGTGGAACTCCAAGAAGGAGCGGAAGAAGCCGCTCGCCGACAGTCCCAAGCCACGCATGAGGTGCGAGTGGAATATGACCCGCTCGCCCTCCTCCGTCGCTAGCGATATCTCTCCCTCCGGCGCGAGGCGGACCCGCACTAAGTCCCTGCCAGGCAGCCGCCGTGTCTGGCGGAGGATCTCGATGTCGTCGTCGTCAACCTCGGAGCCGTCCCACACTCCGGAGCGAACAACAGGAGGCGCGGCGGCGGAGGAGGAGCTCATCGCTGCGAGCACCGCGTGGTTCGGAACAGCAGCGGCAAGAAGAAGAAGAAGCAAGAAGGAGCGAAAGGAAGTGGGGAGAATGGGCGCGCGTGCTTCGCCGCCCCCTCCCCCCGCCTACTTGTAGGCTCGTGGGCTGAGAAGTCGAGGGGGCGGACATGGGATTAACTGCGCTCGGGACCCCACAACCCCCACGATTTACCACATGAAGTTACCACGCGCAATAACCGCGTGGGAACCCCAACCGTCCGCGCGGCCGCAACGGATCCGTTCGCATGCCGATGCGTGGTAGTGGCGGGCCCCGCCTGTAGGCCTGTCCTGTCGCGCTGTCAGGACCCCGACTCAATGCCACATCGATCTAGCATGTAACACCTCATATCACTTTGCGGCCTCACGCACGGTATTCCCACGGGTGTCGCCTTACCTTTGCCCGGGACCGTTTGCGCCTTTTGGCACACATATATGACAGTGTCGCTAGCATCCACATGATAAGGAGCCCGGGCTGACATGGCTAGTCGTAAACCCAAAGTGGCACAGACTTACAGGGATAGGCATCCATGACCCAGCATCGAACGTGTCGGTCATCAGCGAGTGAATCCAGGCTGTAGCACTGGGCTAGCAGGACTCCGGTAAACCGGGCTGTAGCGGGCTAACAGGACTCCGGTATTCATCGCGTGACATTTCCCCGAAGGGACAGACACAGGAACGAAGAAGGACACATGCCGGCCAGCCTAAGTGTTCCGGAGTAGTAGCAAGCTACCATGACTCGATGGAAACACTAGGAGACATTTCCCCGTAAGAGAGGCTACTAAAGATAAACAACTAGATGGTCAGATCCCACACATACCAAGCATTTCAATAACATACACACAATATGCTCGATATGTGCAAATACAACATGGCATCACAACATGACTCTACGACTCAAGTAATTTATCAATAGGCTCCGAGGAGCGAGATATTACAAACAGGGGTCTCATGACCCAACATTCAGAGCATACAAATCAAAGCACAAGCGGAAGCTATCATGTCTGAGTACAGACAACTAAAAATGAAAAAGGCTGAGAAGCCTGACTATCTACCAGATCCTGTCGAGGGCACAAGATCGTAGCTGAGGTAACAAGCTAAACGTCGAAGTCCACGCGAAACTACTAGTGAGACCGAAGTCTCTCTGCAAAAACATAAAATAGGCAAACGTGAGTACAAATGTACCCAGCAAGACTTACATCAGAACTAACTACATATGCATCATTATCAACAAAGGGGATGGTGGGGTTTAACTGCAGCAAGACAACTTTGACTCGGTGGCTATCCTGAACTACGACTGCAAGTAACACTTTTGAGGTGGCGCACACGAGTCCACATATTCACCATATCAATACACCACTATGGATCCGCTCCCGTCTCCCTACGAGAATGCCATCCATAGCACTCACGCTTATCTTGCGTATTTTAGAGTATCCACTTTCACTTGTCTATGAACTGATATAAGCAACCCAGAAGTCCTTTTCCGCGGACACGGCTATTTGAATAGATCATATTAACCCTGCAGGGGTGTACTTCTTCACACACGCTCTCACCACTTACCGCCGTTTACACGACATGTACTCGGCAACCTTCAAGCGGAAGCCCAACGTGGGTGTTGGCCATGGCCTACCTAAACACTCGAGTCTCTAGTCCAGGTTTATCGCCTATTCGGGTTCCATCCATGAGGAGATCCGGCCGGAGTTTCGCTCACAGCCCCAAACGATGTGTACAGGGTTCCGTGACACCAAACGGGCGCCCGGTTTACCCGGCCACGTGCCTACCGCATCACAGCCCACCCCTACGGTCAGCGCTGCGCACGGCCTCCAGCATACTACAAACACCAGAAACTACTTGCAACTCCTGGACAGAGGACAAGGGTGATCAAGAAGCCGAGAGGGTCCATTGGTTCGGGCCCAATGCGTGGTAGTAGCTGAATCATGGATCACAAACACATAACTCAGTTCCTGAGGACGGCTGCAATGAGACAACCCACCATGTACTCCTACATGGCCTCTCACCGCTACCTTAACCAAATCGTGTTCACACGCTTAGCTCACACACCGTAGAACATGTTCACACACCTCTGATTCATCCCGGATGAATCAGACCTGACTCGACTCTAAGCAGTAGCAGGCATGACAAACAAGCATGAATGAGTAGGCACAACAGGGCTCAAACAACTCCTACTCATGCTAGTGGGTTTCATCTATTTACCGTGGCAATGACAGGTCATGCAAAGGATAAAGGGGTTCAGCTACCGCAGCAGGTAACAGATGAATCGTTGTTGTCCTAATGCAGTAAAAGAGAGCAGGAGCGAGAGAGTGGGATTGTATCGGAATGAACAAGGGGGTTTTGCTTGCCTGGCACTTCTGAAGATAACATTGAGTCTTCATCAGTGTCAACGATCACATCATCGGTATCACGTCTATCGAGAGGGGACAAATACCGGCAACACAGAAGGGAAACACGATCAATGCAGTGCACAATATGATGCATGCTATGACATGGCAACATGCTGGTGTTTTGAGCTAATGCAGGTAGCAACAAAGTTAAATGAAGTTGGTTTGAATACAAGATTCAAATTCAAACTCCATATATGGTTATTTAAATGCCCTTTATTTGTTTTGTCCAAAACAGAGGACAAACATTGTTCAAACATGCATGAAAATGTACAGATGGATTCCTTGAATTTTTCTAATAATTTTTCATATATAATTTATTTAATTTGGAGTTACGGTTGAATTTCTATGAATTTTAGAAGTTTTGAACATTTTCTGGAATTTCCTGAATATTTAGAATTAAAATAATTTCAGAAAATGATTTAACTGCGTCAGCCTGACGCCAGCATGACGTCAGCGAGTCAACGGCCAGGTCCAGGTCAAACCTGACGTGTGGGGGCCACACGTCAGTGACACAGGTTAGACAGGGGGGTTAGTTTAGTTTAATTAAAGATTAGGGGCACTAGGGCCCACATGTCAGTGGCTCTAGGCCTGGGTTAGCGGGGTGGTTAGGCCCTAATGACCGGCCACGTCAGCTCTCGCCGGAGTTTAGCCGGCGACGACCACAGAGCACGGCGGGGGACGCCGGACTTGCGCTAGGGGCATCGGATCGACGCGCCAAGGGCACCAGGAGGTAGCCCGTGCCCGTGCGCATCTAGGGGGACCAACGGGAGGTGCGGGGGTGGCCGGGGTTCGCCGGAGTGGAGCCCGAGGCGGCGGCCGGAGCTCGGGGTTGGGGCGAGTTAGTGCTACGGTGCGCAAACGAGCGAGGTGAGCGGCTAGCGGGGCGCTACGCGGTGCGGGGAGCGAGTTAGGCATGCCAGGGTGACCAAATGGTCACCGGAGCTACGCCGGCGACGAGCTCAGGCGGCGGCGTGCTACGGCCAGCTATGAAATGGCGGCTACGGCGAGCGGCAAGCCATGGGATTAGGGGCAAAACGTGCAGGAGCTCACGGTGGTTCGGATGGGGTAGATGACGAGCTCGGGGAAGCGGAGACGGCGGCGAATCGACGGTGAAGATCCTCGGCGGCCGGTGATGGAAACGGCGATGGTGGCGGTGTTGCAGCATGTCCGGGACCTTGTGGCTCGGTGGGGAGAAAGAGGGGGTCGAGGCGGAGCCTTTGAGCGCATCGGCGAGGCTAGGGGGTGGCGGTGGCCGCGAGGGAGCTCGTCGGTGGCGGCGGCTCCGTTCGGGCGAGTGAGAGAGAGGTCCAGGGGAGAGGATGAGGACGCGGGAGAGTGAGGGAGAGAGGCAGGGAGGTGCGTGGCGTCTCCAGGGCGTCGAGGAGGAAGCAGGAGGTGGCCAGGGGGAAGAAGGAGGTGGCCGAGGCCTCTCGGGCGCGCGCCACGCCTCGCCTCTGCCTACTGGCAGAGGAAGACGACAGGGGGGGGGAGTGGAGATGGGCTGGGCCGTGCTGGGCCAGGTAAGTGGGCGCCAGGTAACTTCCTTCTCTCTCTCTCTTTTATTTCTTTTCTATTTCTGTTATTTTGTTTTTGATTTGATTTAAAATACCAAATCATTTAATAAAATCCTGGAAACAATTATGGGTGCTTTCTGAATTATTTCAGTGACCCTTAACAATTTCCAACATTTATTTGAACATTTAAATTATTTATAGTATTTAAATGCCCAAAGTCAAATATAATATGATTTAATTCAAAAATCCAAAAATGACCTAAGAATATATTCATCATTTTTGGCAGAGGTTTCCACCTTAACCAGAAATCATGAACTTTTCTTAGGAACCTTTTGGGTTTATTGAAAAGATTTTAATTCACCCTAGTTGAGTTGATTTAATGCTAGGGTTTGAACATCCCCATTTCAATTTTAGGCAAAATTTAAACATGATGCAACACATGAGGTCTAGCCTAGTGCATAACAGGACCAGGGATGTGACAACTCACCCCCACTAAACAAAAATCTCGTCCCGAGATTCAAGCGTAGGGTAAGGTGAAGGGGGAACACAACTAGTACAATCTTCACGATCCAGGTTGCATTTCATAGGAACGTTGATTCGATCACCATTATTGTCTTGAAGTCTTGCTCTGAGAAATCCTGCCAACATGACCTGGAGAGAAGGAGACTCTAGAAGGGTCGATCTTCTCGAAGATTGAACAACTCACGGAATGAGACATAGGACCATCTCTCGGGTTGAAACACGAGATACACATCAAGAGGGGTGGAAAGAAACGGATGACGAAGGTTCACTAGGTAGACAACAATTTCACGCTTAAGAAGGTGGTAATCGATTGTCAACGTAGCGAGGAGTTGAGTTGCCACGAAACCACAACGAGGCACCTTAGGGAAGGTGACTCGTAGAAATATCCCCTTAAGTGGCAAAAAGAATTACCTTTGATTCATAGATCATTGAAACTCTTTAAACTAGCCTAAGACAATTCTCGAGCGATCGTTTGGAGGGGGTCGGTAGAATGGCATACTCGGACTTGGATGATGTGGATTACCTTGTTGAAGACAACGTAATGGATGAATTTGCTTATCACCGGAAATGGAAGAGACCCATGGTAGAATGGCACATTGGCGGTGCAAACTGGGAACAAAATGCGAATGATGGGAATGATTCTAGTAACTGGGGAGAGGCTCAACAATAGAGAGTTATCCCACTATTGGAATGGTTATAGCATAACCGAGGAAACTGAGAGCGCTATACAGTTAATGCCGACGATCAAACCTAGCACTTGCGCGTGCTCTCAAGAACTTGAGCAATTCCATAATCATCAAGGTTTTACCAACATCCGTGTCAAGGGTCCGGTAACACAACTTACTACCATGATGAATGGTGATGGAGGATGCAGATGCAAAGGAAGATAACACCTTCTCAGATTTCACCCTTGGCGGGGCCAAGGAAATAAAATCTGGATGATCGACCGAGAGACATTTAGCACTCCGCTTCTAATGTTCTCCTTGATGTGCTAGTGTAACCCATTCATAGATATGGTTTGATATCTAGAACATCAAGTAAAAGGTCGGACTTCGGGATCTCAGAAATCCATAGGGGCAACTAGGGAGTAAATCCTACGAAATCCCTATGGGGGGGTGGCCAACTTCATCAATCAAGATATTATAATAACAGGTCTTCCGGCTGGGTGTGTTGGCCACGACATCCACTTTACCGGTTATCGCGCGACCAATATTATAATTCTTGGGAAATATTCCAACCATCATATCTGCTTGAGAATCAGATCTGGTTGGTGTCAGGATATTCCAGACTCATCGAGTCTAGGAAGAAAAATGGAAGTTTGCAACACGAATCGACGAGATGACGTTGCGAGATTCTTGGGGAATGAACTACGATAGCAAGCTCCAAAACATGAGCTGGTTCTGCTACACACATGTGAACACGCTGTCTCGGACAGGCATGACCACATAGTAGTCTTATAATAAAACACTACCGAGTTAAGGTGGGGAACCATCATCGATGATAGCGAAGTCTCCACGCGTGGAAGTCCAAAGAGTTCACCTTAGACAGACTCCTTATCTCCGAACAACTCAATCAGTGGCTTGGTGTGCTAGGGATACATATGGAATGAAGGTTGCAAGTCTCCAAATCACAGAATTCTTCGCACGTATGCATAATTGATTTGGGATGATTCCAAAGGGAGCAACATTGACTTTCTTGAATCCACGGCGGCAACTTGCATCAGATGCACATGTATAAGAGTAAGTCACTTCTTTCATCCGAACATATGCTTCATGAACGGAACACGAAGATAATGCATATATAAGTTTCCAACACTAGCTTAATATTCAACAAAATTATGGACAAGATAAAAATGTTGCTCATGGACTCAACAACAATTCATCCAGGTTTCCATATAAGTGGAATTCCACAATTATGTGAGCAAGGTGATAGCATTGGTCAGACCCAAAAGATATAATGGTGTATGCTCGAAGAAACAACTACGAGTAAGACAACATTACGAATATCGTTGGTTCTGATTTGATTTGACGATAGCCCATACTCAAATCAAAGATGGGGTAGGACAATAGGTCCAACAACTGATCACAAGGACTAATTGATGAAGATATCATCTTTCTTCAACACACACACATACACAGAAGGATATCCCTTAGCATGAACTACGTCAGGCAAGCTTTTATCTTCCAACTCTCCAAGTTGCTGTCTAGCTTAACCAACTAGCTCAGGGATATCCAACACAGATCCTTGGAGAAGGTTGGTTTACAAGAAACCAACTTGATCACGAGCTCAACAAAGCGGTTAGGTGACAACCTGGTAATACTTCCGAGAAGATATTCGGGACATCACGAACCACCGATATGCTATTAAGCTCGAGAACAATCTTGCTTTTCAGGGCAAGAAGAGATGATCAAATAAGTGAGGGATTGGCAAAATCCCAACTCAACGACTGAAGAGTGCATCGGAAATAGGGACTAGGTAGCACGATCAACCTTAGGATGATGATTCAATAACCAACATGCTAAGGATGAAATTATCGTCCATTTACTACCAAGCAACAGAGTTGCTAGCAATATTGATTTCACACGCCATGATTCATTTGTCGGCATTCCGGTTACAATAACACAGGAACCGAGGAATGAACAATGATGGCAAGAAGTATCACTGTACCAAGAGTTCATAGGATGGTGTGCAATTCCTATAACAATCTCGATATAAAATATGTAATACTCCAAGGTAGAGCAGAACAAAAGCTGGATTAGCAATTTGTTCTGCGGAGCACAACTTCTTTGACCCAATCCTGGATATGGAAGAGGTACTGGAGTTTGTTTCTCCTAGTCATTCCGCGATAGAATGGCTTGACCGACCACAAGAGTAATAGGCATCGATAAACGAACGCACACATACTCTTGACTATCAATTGATAGATGAGGGTCAGTAGACAACTAAAGAGGGACAACTCAAAGGAACATATAACTTTCTGAGTTGTGGATGCATAGATTAGTATGTTGAACCAAGTTCAACATAATTCTTCCGGATAACCCATGCAGAAAAGTAGAACTGGCAGAGCCATAACATATAATGGAGAACTCATCAAGAGCACTCTGGTTGTGATCGTTCAGTTCAACGAGGAACTTCTGCCATAAGTAGTTCATGGTATTTGGAAGAAGAAGATACCACGGACTTCAAGGACTATCGTAAAGGTTACTAATATCCTAAAGGCACTAGCAATTACTATCAACATGAAGTAGGTAGAGTGAATCTCGGGTTCAAGAACCCAGGAACAGAATACCTATTACTAAGTAGCATCACGGGATGCTTTCGAGAATGATGGCCAGAATCATCACACTGGGAACACAAATCATGGCTAAATTACTAGATGATCCCCTAAGACACCTAGGGTCATAATAATATCTCCAACATATATGTCAAGGTAACGGAGTACCTCAACTCACTGATTACTGTGGTTAATCTGGCCCATGGGAACATTGAAATGGGAAGAAAGGATTTGCAAATGCATCAAACTACTTAGAAACCTGGGATGACTCGGATAGCATAACGGCTGTAAATGCTCAGAAAAGATTTGAGACATTCACAAAAATGGTGGCATAACCACTCAGAAGCACAATATCAAGGTTTCGAGATCAACAATTAACATACGGAAGTAGTAGGAACTGAACTGAGACTTAAATCCAACAATCTTATAAGTCCACTGATTAGTAACACGTGATCCTAATAGAAAGAAGAGATAGCCTAGTTCTTAATCCCCGTAGAAGAGAAGATGATGACTCAGATCAGAAGGCCATGAGGTATAAGGAGTAAAAAGAGCCTTACGTTCCATCCCACAATCAATTCCCCTACATATAACTAAAGAATTTCTAGACTCAACATCGACCAGTTTGGCTTGGTAATCCTACAGGCAGTCAAGCTCTGATACCAACGCTGTCAGGACCCCGACTCAATGCCACATCGATCTAGCATGTAACACCTCATATCACTTTGCGGCCTCACGCACGGTATTCCCACGGGTGTCGCCTTACCTTTGCCCGGGACCGTTTGCACCTTTTGGCACACGTATATGACAGTGTCGCTAGCATCCACATGATAAGGAGCCCGGGCTGACATGGCTAGTCGTAAACCCAAAGTGGCACAGACTTATAGGGATAGGCATCCATGACCCAGCATCGAACGTGTCGGTCATCAGCGAGTGAATCCAGGCTGTAGCACTGGGCTAGCAGGACTCCGGTAAACCGGGCTGTAGCGGGCTAACAGGACTCCGGTATTCATCGCGTGACATTTCCCCGAAGGGACAGACACAGGAACGAAGAAGGACACATGCCGGCCAGCCTAAGTGTTCCGGAGCAGTAGCAAGCTACCATGACTCGGTGGAAACACTAGGAGACATTTCCCCGTAAGAGAGGCTACTAAAGATAAACAACTAGATGGTCAGATCCCACACATACCAAGCATTTCAATAACATACACACAATATGCTCGATATGTGCAAATACAACATGGCATCACAACATGACTCTACGACTCAAGTAATTTATCAATAGGCTCCGAGGAGCGAGATATTACAAACAGGGGTATCACGACCCAACATTCAGAGCATACAAATCAAAGCACAAGCGGAAGCTATCATGTCTGAGTACAGACAACTAAAAATGAAAAAGGCTGAGAAGCCTGACTATCTACCAGATCCTGTCGAGGGCACAAGATCGTAGCTGAGGTAACAAGCTAAACGTCGAAGTCCACGCGAAACTACTAGTGAGACCGAAGTCTCTCTGCAAAAACATAAAATAGGCAAACGTGAGTACAAATGTACCCAGCAAGACTTACATCAGAACTAACTACATATGCATCATTATCAACAAAGGGGATGGTGGGGTTTAACTGCAGCAAGCCAGCTTTGACTCGGTGGCTATCCTGAACTACGACTGCAAGTAACACTTTTGAGGTGGCGCACACGAGTCCACATATTCACCATATCAATACACCACTATGGATCCGCTCCCGTCTCCCTACGAGAACGCCATCCATAGCACTCACGCTTATCTTGCGTATTTTAGAGTATCCACTTTCACTTGTCTATGAACTGATATAAGCAACCCAGAAGTCCTTTTCCGCGGACACGGCTATTTGAATAGATCATATTAACCCTGCAGGGGTGTACTTCTTCACACACGCTCTCACCACTTACCGCCGTTTACACGACATGTACTCGGCAACCTTCAAGCGGAAGCCCAACGTGGGTGTCGGCCACGGCCTACCTAAACACTCGAGTCTCTAGTCCAGGTTTATCGCCTATTCGGGTTCCATCCATGAGGAGATCCGGCCGGAGTTTCGCTCACAGCCCCAAACGATGTGTACAGGGTTCCGTGACACCAAACGGGTGCCCGGTTTACCCGGCCACGTGCCTACCGCATCACAGCCCACCCCTACGGTCAGCGCTGTGCACGGCCTCCAGCATACTACAAACACCAGAAACTACTTGCAACTCCTGGACAGAGGACAAGGGTGATCAAGAAGCCGAGAGGGTCCATTGGTTTCGGGCCCAATGCGTGGTAGTAGCTGAATCATGGATCACAAACACAGAATTCAGTTCCTGAGGACGGCTGCAATGAGACAACCCACCATGTACTCCTACATGGCCTCTCACCGCTACCTTTACCAAATCGTGTTCACACGCTTAGCTCACACACCGTAGAACATGTTCACACACCTCTGATTCATCCCGGATGAATCAGACCTGACTCGACTCTAAGCAGTAGCAGGCATGAAAAACAAGCATGAATGAGTAGGCACAACAGGGCTCAAACAACTCCTACTCATGCTAGTGGGTTTCATCTATTTACTGTGGCAATGACAGGTCATGCAAAGGATAAAGGGGTTCAGCTACCGCAGCAGGTAACAGATGAATCGTTGTTGTCCTAATGCAGTAAAAGAGAGCAGGAGCGAGAGAGTGGGATTGTATCGGAATGAACAAGGGGGTTTTGCTTGCCTGGCACTTCTGAAGATAACATTGAGTCTTCATCAGTGTCAACGATCACATCATCGGTATCACGTCTATCGAGAGGGGACAAATACCGGCAACACAGAAGGGAAACACGATCAATGCAGTGCACAATATGATGCATGCTATGACATGGCAACATGCTGGTGTTTTGAGCTAATGCAGGTAGCAACAAAGTTAAATGAAGTTGGTTTGAATACAAGATTCAAATTCAAACTCCATATATGGTTATTTAAATGCCCTTTATTTGTTTTGTCCAAAACAGAGGACAAACATTGTTCAAACATGCATGAAAATGGTACAGATGGATTCCTTGAATTTTTCTAATAATTTTTCATATATAATTTATTTAATTTGGAGTTACGGTTGAATTTCTATGAATTTTAGAAGTTTTGAACATTTTCTAGAATTTCCTGAATATTTAGAATTAAAATAATTTCAGAAAATGATTTAACTGCGTCAGCCTGACGCCAGCATGACGTCAGCGAGTCAACGGCCAGGTCCAGGTCAAACCTGATGTGTGGGGGCCACACGTCAGTGACACAGGTTAGACAGGGGGGTTAGTTTAGTTTAATTAAAGATTAGGGGCACTAGGGCCCACATGTCAGTGGCTCTAGGCCTGGGTTAGCAGGGTGGTTAGGCCCTAATGACCGGCCACGTCAGCTCTCACCGGAGTTTAGCCGGCGACGACCACAGAGCACGGCGGGGGACGCCGGACTTGCGCTAGGGGCATCGGATCGACGCGCCAAGGGCACTAGGAGGTAGCCCGTGCCCGTGCGCATCTAGGGGGACCAACGGGAGGTGCGGGGGTGGCCGGGGTTCGCCGGAGTGGAGCCCGAGGCGGCGGCCGGAGCTCGGGGTTGGGGCGAGTTAGTGCTACGGTGCGCAAACGAGCGAGGTGAGCGGCTAGCGGGGCGCTACGCGGTGCGGGGAGCGAGTTAGGCATGCCAGGGTGACCAAATGGTCACCGGAGCTACGCCGGCGACGAGCTCAGGCGGCGGCGTGCTACGGCCAGCTATGAAATGGCGGCTACGGCGAGCGGCAAGCCATGGGATTAGGGGCAAAACGTGCAGGAGCTCACGGTGGTTCGGATGGGGTAGATGACGAGCTCGGGGAAGCGGAGACGGCGGCGAATCGACGGTGAAGATCCTCGGCGGCCGGCGATGGAAACGGCGATGGTGGCGGCGTTGCAGCGTGTCCGGGACCTTGTGGCTCGGTGGGGAGAAAGAGGGGGTCGAGGCGGAGCCTTTGAGCGCATCGGCGAGGCTAGGGGGTGGCGGTGGCCGCGAGGGAGCTCGTCGGTGGCGGCGGCTCCATTCGGGCGAGTGAGAGAGAGGTCCAGGGGAGAGGATGAGGACGTGGGAGAGTGAGGGAGAGAGGCAGGGAGGTGCGTGGTGTCTCCGGGGCATCGAGGAGGAAGCAGGAGGTGGCCAGGGGGAAGCAGGAGGTGGCCGAGGCCTCTCGGGCGCGCGCCACGCCTCGCCTCTGCCTACTGGCAGAGGAAGACGACAGGGGGGGGGGAGTGGAGATGGGCTGGGCCGTGCTGGGCCAGGTAAGTGGGCGCCAGGTAACTTCCTTCTCTCTCTCTCTTTTATTTCTTTTCTATTTCTGTTATTTTGTTTTTGATTTGATTTAAAATACCAAATCATTTAATAAAATCCTGGAAACAATTATGGGTGCTTTCTGAATTATTTCAGTGACCCTTAACAATTTCCAACATTTATTTGAACATTTAAATTATTTATAGTATTTAAATGCCCAAAGTCAAATATAATATGATTTAATTCAAAAATCCAAAAATGACCTAAGAATATATTCATCATTTTTGGCAGAGGTTTCCACGTTAACCAGAAATCATGAACTTTTCTTAGGAACCTTTTGGGTTTATTGAAAAGATTTTAATTCACCCTAGTTGAGTTGATTTAATGCTAGGGTTTGAACATCCCCATTTCAATTTTAGGCAAAATTTAAACATGATGCAACACATGAGGTCTAGCCTAGTGCATAACAGGACCAGGGATGTGACAACTCACCCCCACTAAACAAAAATCTCGTCCCGAGATTCAAGCGTAGGGTAAGGTGAAGGGGGAACGCAACTAGTACAATCTTCACGATCCAGGTTGCATTTCATAGGAACGTTGATTCGATCACCATTATTGTCTTGAAGTCTTGCTCTGAGAAATCCTGCCAACATGACCTGGAGAGAAGGAGACTCTAGAAGGGTCGATCTTCTCGAAGATTGAACAACTCACGGAATGAGACATAGGACCATCTCTCGGGTTGAAACACGAGATACACATCAAGAGGGGTGGAAAGAAACGGATGACGAAGGTTCACTAGGTAGACAACAATTTCACGCTTAAGAAGGTGGTAATCGATTGTCAACGTAGCGAGGAGTTGAGTTGCCACGAAACCACAACGAGGCACCTTAGGGAAGGTGACTCGTAGAAATATCCCCTTAAGTGGCAAAAAGAATTACCTTTGATTCATAGATCATTGAAACTCTTTAAACTAGCCTAAGACAATTCTCGAGCGATCGTTTGGAGGGGGTCGGTAGAATGGCATACTCGGACTTGGATGATGTGGATTACCTTGTTGAAGACAACGTAATGGATGAATTTGCTTATCACCGGAAATGGAAGAGACCCATGGTAGAATGGCACATTGGCGGTGCAAACTGGGAACAAAATGCGAATGATGGGAATGATTCTAGTAACTGGGGAGAGGCTCAACAATAGAGAGTTATCCCACTATTGGAATGGTTATAGCATAACCGAGGAAACTGAGAGCGCTATACAGTTAATGCCGACGATCAAACCTAGCACTTGCGCGTGCTCTCAAGAACTTGAGCAATTCCATAATCATCAAGGTTTTACCAACATCCGTGTCAAGGGTCCGGTAACACAACTTACTACCATGATGAATGGTGATGGAGGATGCAGATGCAAAGGAAGATAACACCTTCTCAGATTTCACCCTTGGCGGGGCCAAGGAAATAAAATCTGGATGATCGACCGAGAGATATTTAGCACTCCGCTTCTAATGTTCTCCTTGATGTGCTAGTGTAACCCATTCATAGATATGGTTTGATATCTAGAACATCAAGTAAAAGGTCGGACTTCGGGATCTCAGAAATCCATAGGGGCAACTAGGGAGTAAATCCTACGAAATCCCTATGGGGGGGTGGCCAACTTCATCAATCAAGATATTATAATAACAGGTCTTCCGGCTGGGTGTGTTGGCCACGACATCCACTTTACCGGTTATCGCGCGACCAATATTATAATTCTTGGGAAATATTCCAACCATCATATCTGCTTGAGAATCAGATCTGGTTGGTGTCAGGATATTCCAGACTCATCGAGTCTAGGAAGAAAAATGGAAGTTTGCAACACGAATCGACGAGATGACGTTGCGAGATTCTTGGGGAATGAACTACGATAGCAAGCTCCAAAACATGAGCTGGTTCTGCTACACACATGTGAACACGCTGTCTCGGACAGGCATGACCACATAGTAGTCTTATAATAAAACACTACCGAGTTAAGGTGGGGAACCATCATCGATGATAGCGAAGTCTCCACGCGTGGAAGTCCAAAGAGTTCACCTTAGACAGACTCCTTATCTCCGAACAACTCAATCAGTGGCTTGGTGTGCTAGGGATACATATGGAATGAAGGTTGCAAGTCTCCAAATCACAGAATTCTTCGCACGTATGCATAATTGATTTGGGATGATTCCAAAGGGAGCAACATTGACTTTCTCGAATCCACGGCGGCAACTTGCATCAGATGCACATGTATAAGAGTAAGTCACTTCTTTCATCCGAACATATGCTTCATGAACGGAACACGAAGATAATGCATATATAAGTTTCCAACACTAGCTTAATGTTCAACAAAATTATGGACAAGATAAAAATGTTGCTCATGGACTCAACAACAATTCATCCAGGTTTCCATATAAGTGGAATTCCACAATTATGTGAGCAAGATGATAGCATTGGTCAGACCCAAAAGATATAATGGTGTATGCTCGAAGAAACAACTACGAGTAAGACAACATTACGAATATCATTGGTTCTGATTTGATTTGACGATAGCCCATACTCAAATCAAAGATGGGGTAGGACAATAGGTCCAACAACTGATCACAAGGACTAATTGATGAAGATATCATCTTTCTTCAACACACACACATACACAGAAGGATATCCCTTAGCATGAACTACGTCAGGCAAGCTTTTATCTTCCAACTCTCCAAGTTGCTGTCTAGCTTAACCAACTAGCTCGGGGATATCCAACACAGATCCTTGGAGAAGGTTGGTTTACAAGAAACCAACTTGATCACGAGCTCAACAAAGCGGTCAGGTGACAACCTGGTAATACTTCAAAGAAGATATTCGGGACATCACGAACCACCGATATGCTATTAAGCTCGAGAACAATCTTGCTTTTCAGGGCAAGAAGAGATGATCAAATAAGCGAGGGATTGGCAAAATCCCAACTCAACGACTGAAGAGTGCATCGGAAATAGGGACTAGGTAGCACGATCAACCTTAGGATGATGATTCAATAACCAACATGCTAAGGATGAAATTATCGTCCATTTACTACCAAGCAACAGAGTTGCTAGCAATATTGATTTCACACGCCATGATTCATTTGTCGGCATTCCGGTTACAATAACACAGGAACCGAGGAATGAACAATGATGGCAAGAAGTATCACTGTACCAAGAGTTCATAGGATGGTGTGCAATTCCTATAACAATCTCGATATAAAATATGTAATACTCCAAGGTAGAGCAGAACAAAAGCTGGATTAGCAATTTGTTCTACGGAGCACAACTTCTTTGACCCAATCCTGGATATGGAAGAGGTACTGGAGTTTGTTTCTCCTAGTCATTCCGCGATAGAATGGCTTGACGGACCACAAGAGTAATAGGCATCGATAAACGAACGCACACATACTCTTGACTATCAATTGATAGACGAGGGTCAGTAGACAACTAAAGAGGGACAACTCAAAGGAACATATAACTTTCTGAGTTGTGGATGCATAGATTAGTATGTCGAACCAAGTTCAACATAATTCTTCCGGATAACCCATGCAGAAAAGTAGAACTGGCAGAGCCATAACATATAATGGAGAACTCATCAAGAGCACTCTGGTTGTGATCGTTCAGTTCAACGAGGAACTTCTACCATAAGTAGTTCATGGTATTTGGAAGAAGAAGATACCACGGACTTCAAGGACTATCGTAAAGGTTACTAATATCCTAAAGGCACTAGCAATTACTATCAACATGAAGTAGGTAGAGTGAATCTCGGGTTCAAGAACCCAGGAACAGAATACCTATTACTAAGTAGCATCACGGGATGCTTTCGAGAATGATGGCCAGAATCATCACACTTGGAACACAAATCATGGCTAAATTACTAGATGATCCCCTAAGACACCTAGGGTCATAATAATATCTCCAACATATATGTCAAGGTAACGGAGTACCTCAACTCACTGATTACTGTGGTTAATCTGGCCCATGGGAACATTGAAATGGGAAGAAAGGATTTGCAAATGCATCAGACTACTTAGAAACCTGGGATGACTCGGACAGCATAACGGCTGTAAATGCTCAGAAAAGATTTGAGACATTCACAAAAATGGTGGCATAACCACTCAGAAGCACAATATCAAGGTTTCGAGATCAACAATTAACATACGGAAGTAGTAGGAACTGAACTGAGACTTAAATCCAACAATCTTATAAGTCCACTGATTAGTAACACGTGATCCTAATAGAAAGAAGAGATAGCCTAGTTCTTAATCCCCGTAGAAGAGAAGATGATGACTCAGATCAGAAGGCCATGAGGTATAAGGAGTAAAAAGAGCCTTACGTTCCATCCCACAATCAATTCCCCTACATATAACTAAAGAATTTCTAGACTCAACATCGACCAGTTTGGCTTGGTAATCCTACAGGCAGTCAAGCTCTGATACCAACGCTGTCAGGACCCCGACTCAATGCCACATCGATCTAGCATGTAACACCTCATATCACTTTGCGGCCTCACGCACGGTATTCCCACGGGTGTCGCCTTACCTTTGCCCGGGACCGTTTGCACCTTTTGGCACACGTATATGACAGTGTCGCTAGCATCCACATGATAAGGAGCCCGGGCTGACATGGCTAGTCGTAAACCCAAAGTGGCACAGACTTATAGGGACAGGCATCCATGACCCAGCATCGAACGTGTCGGTCATCAGCGAGTGAATCCAGGCTGTAGCACTGGGCTAGCAGGACTCCGGTAAACCGGGCTGTAGCGGGCTAACAGGACTCCGGTATTCATCGCGTGACATTTCCCCGAAGGGACAGACACAGGAACGAAGAAGGACACATGCCGGCCAGCCTAAGTGTTCCGGAGCAGTAGCAAGCTACCATGACTCGGTGGAAACACTAGGAGACATTTCCCCGTAAGAGAGGCTACTAAAGATAAACAACTAGATGGTCAGATCCCACACATACCAAGCATTTCAATAACATACACACAATATGCTCGATATGTGCAAATACAACATGGCATCACAACATGACTCTACGACTCAAGTAATTTATCAATAGGCTCCGAGGAGCGAGATATTACAAACAGGGGTATCACGACCCAACATTCAGAGCATACAAATCAAAGCACAAGCGGAAGCTATCATGTCTGAGTACAGACAACTAAAAATGAAAAAGGCTGAGAAGCCTGACTATCTACCAGATCCTGTCGAGGGCACAAGATCGTAGCTGAGGTAACAAGCTAAACGTCGAAGTCCACGCGAAACTACTAGTGAGACCGAAGTCTCTCTGCAAAAACATAAAATAGGCAAACGTGAGTACAAATGTACCCAGCAAGACTTACATCAGAACTAACTACATATGCATCATTATCAACAAAGGGGATGGTGGGGTTTAACTGCAGCAAGCCAGCTTTGACTCGGTGGCTATCCTGAACTACGACTGCAAGTAACACTTTTGAGGTGGCGCACACGAGTCCACATATTCACCATATCAATACACCACTATGGATCCGCTCCCGTCTCCCTACGAGAACGCCATCCATAGCACTCACGCTTATCTTGCGTATTTTAGAGTATCCACTTTCACTTGTCTATGAACTGATATAAGCAACCCAGAAGTCCTTTTCCGCGGACACGGCTATTCGAATAGATCATATTAACCCTGCAGGGGTGTACTTCTTCACACACGCTCTCACCACTTACCGCCGTTTACACGACATGTACTCGGCAACCTTCAAGCGGAAGCCCAACGTGGGTGTCGGCCACGGCCTACCTAAACACTCAAGTCTCTAGTCCAGGTTTATCGCCTATTCGGGTTCCATCCATGAGGAGATCCGGCCGGAGTTTCGCTCACAGCCCCAAACGATGTGAACAGGGTTCCGTGACACCAAACGGGCGCCCAGTTTACCCGGCCACGTGCCTACCGCATCACAGCCCACCCCTACGGTCAGCGCTGCGCACGGCCTCCAGCATACTACAAACACCAGAAACTACTTGCAACTCCTGGACAGAGGACAAGGGTGATCAAGAAGCCGAGAGGGTCCATTGGTTTCGGGCCCAATGCGTGGTAGTAGCTGAATCATGGATCACAAACACAGAACTCAGTTCCTGAGGACGGCTGCAATGAGACAACCCACCATGTACTCCTACATGGCCTCTCACCGCTACCTTTACCAAATCGTGTTCACACGCTTAGCTCACACACCGTAGAACATGTTCACACACCTCTGATTCATCCCGGATGAATCAGACCTGACTCGACTCTAAGCAGTAGCAGGCATGACAAACAAGCATGAATGAGTAGGCACAACAGGGCTCAAACAACTCCTACTCATGCTAGTGGGTTTCATCTATTTACTGTGGCAATGACAGGTCATGCAAAGGATAAAGGGGTTCAGCTACCGCAGCAGGTAACAGATGAATCGTTGTTGTCCTAATGCAGTAAAAGAGAGCAGGAGCGAGAGAGTGGGATTGTATCGGAATGAACAAGGGGGTTTTGCTTGCCTGGCACTTCTGAAGATAACATTGAGTCTTCATCAGTGTCAACAATCACATCATCGGTATCACGTCTATCGAGAGGGGACAAATACCGGCAACACAGAAGGGAAACACGATCAATGCAGTGCACAATATGATGCATGCTATGACATGGCAACATGCTGGTGTTTTGAGCTAATGCAGGTAGCAACAAAGTTAAATGAAGTTGGTTTGAATACAAGATTCAAATTCAAACTCCATATATGGTTATTTAAATGCCCTTTATTTGTTTTGTCCAAAACAGAGGACAAACATTGTTCAAACATGCATGAAAATGGTACAGATGGATTCCTTGAATTTTTCTAATAATTTTTCATATATAATTTATTTAATTTGGAGTTACGGTTGAATTTCTATGAATTTTAGAAGTTTTGAACATTTTCTGGAATTTCCTGAATATTTAGAATTAAAATAATTTCAGAAAATGATTTAACTGCGTCAGCCTGACGCCAGCATGACGTCAGCGAGTCAACGGCCAGGTCCAGGTCAAACCTGACATGTGGGGGCCACACGTCAGTGACACAAGTTAGACAGGGGGGTTAGTTTAGTTTAATTAAAGATTAGGGGCACTAGGGCCCACATGTCAGTGGCTCTAGGCCTGGGTTAGCGGGGTGGTTAGGCCCTAATGACCGGCCACGTCAGCTCTCGCCGGAGTTTAGCCGGCGACGACCACAGAGCACGGCGGGGGACGCCGGACTTGCGCTAGGGGCATCGGATCGACGCGCCAAGGGCACCAGGAGGTAGCCCGTGCCCGTGCGCATCTAGGGGGACCAACGGGAGGTGCGGGGGTGGCCGGGGTTCGCCGGAGTGGAGCCCGAGGCGGCGGCCGGAGCTCGGGGTTGGGGCGAGTTAGTGCTACGGTGCGGAAACGAGCGAGGTGAGCGGCTAGCGGGGCGCTACGCGGTGCGGGGAGGGAGTTAGGCATGCCAGGGTGACCAAATGGTCACCGGAGCTACGCCGGCGACGAGCTCAGGTGGTGGCGTGCTACGGCCAGCTATGAAATGGCGGCTACGGCGAGCGGCAAGCCACGGGGTTAGGGGCAAAACGTGCAGGAGCTCACGGTGGTTCGGATGGGGTAGATGACGAGCTCGGGGAAGCGGAGATGGCGGTGAATCGATGGTGAAGATCCTCGGCGGCCGGCGATGGAAACGGCGATGGTGGCGGCGTTGCAGCGTGTCCGGGACCTTGTGGCTCGGCGGGGAGAAAGAGGGGGTCGAGGCGGAGCCTTTGAGCGCATCGGCGAGGCTAGGGGGTGGCGGTGGCCGCGAGGGAGGTCGTCGGTGGCGGCGGCTCCGTTCGGGCGAGTGAGAGAGAGGTCCAGGGGAGAGGATGAGGACGTGGGAGAGTGAGGGAGAGAGGCAGGGAGGTGCGTGGCGTCTCCGGGGCATCGAGGAGGAAGCAGGAGGTGGCCAGGGGGAAGCAGGAGGTGGCCGAGGCCTCTCGGGCGCGCGCCACGCCTCGCCTCTGCCTACTGGCAGAGGAAGACGACAGGGGGGGAGTGGAGATGGGCTGGGCCGTGCTGGGCCAGGTAAGTGGGCGCCAGGTAACTTCCTTCTCTCTCTCTCTTTTATTTCTCTTCTATTTCTGTTATTTTGTTTTTGATTTGATTTAAAATACCAAATCATTTAATAAAATCCTGGAAACAATTATGGGTGCTTTCTGAATTATTTCAGTGACCCTTAACAATTTCCAACATTTATTTGAACATTTAAATTATTTATAGTATTTAAATGCCCAAAGTCAAATATAATATGATTTAATTCAAAAATCCAAAAATGACCTAAGAATATATTCATCATTTTTGGCAGAGGTTTCCACCTTAACCAGAAATCATGAACTTCTCTTAGGAACCTTTTGGGTTTATTGAAAAGATTTTAATTCACCCTAGTTGAGTTGATTTAATGCTAGGGTTTGAACATCCCCATTTCAATTTTAGGCAAAATTTAAACATGATGCAACACATGAGGTCTAGCCTAGTGCATAACAGGACCAGGGATGTGACACGCGCGCGTGGGCGATCAGACTAGCTCCGCCACGTGGCACCTCGCGATAGGTCAACTGCGGGTGGCGGCCCAGAAGCTTGTCAGGCACGCCACCTGAACTCCGCCGCAGCGTTCAAACTTTTTAGGGGCGAGTCGGCCTTGAGCAAGTCTGACTCCGACTAGTCGGCTTGACAGAAGACGGCTAGCAAAGCCCAGATCCAACCGACGGAAAGAAGAAACTGTTGAGGCTCCATGACATGTCGCCCTCGGAGCCTCACCAGCTTCAGGGACTACT
The DNA here is from genome assembly GCF_002162155.2 of Triticum dicoccoides. Classification (NCBI taxonomy): domain Eukaryota; kingdom Viridiplantae; phylum Streptophyta; class Magnoliopsida; order Poales; family Poaceae; genus Triticum; species Triticum dicoccoides. The sequence continues at coordinate 607,552,530 of NC_041382.1, read as the reverse complement.
GTCGGAGTAATGGGCCACGGTTAGGCAACCCAGGCCCAGAACCTTTCAAGACATCGGGGCAGACTGCGCCCCTCGAGGCCCCAGGACGAAGAACCGCCTTCTGAGAGTCGGCGGCGAGGTGGCTGGCTGCTCACTCGCAGCCGAGTCCCGGGGATGACTTCAGGATAGGCCGACTCCTGACCAGCGACTTCCAGAGAAGCCTGCCTTGGGGAGTCGGCCCGCGACGCCAACAACCCCATGCCCTCATAAAGAGGGACGGGACGGGGAGTGGCCACAATGAGGACCACTCCCACCCCTTTTTCCAAGGGTAGGCGTGGCTACAGTACGCCGTACCCGCGAAGATTTCCATGCGGTGCGACACTGTTGCCATGCCGGCCCTGACATCAGCCCCAGGGGGCGGAGCCCTGTGCCCATGACGGCCTGCTGGTACGACCCAGGGATGATGGGTCCCACCAGTCGGCGGGCGTACGAAAGACGGCGAAAGCACCACCAGTTGGCCTGGTGGGAGTCGGCCACCACCAGTCGGTCGGCCCCTCCCATGGGCCCCACGAGCCATTAATCAGACACGACAAGTAGTGGCCACAGTGATCGCCTGCCAGACGGCGGGGCTGTCGCCACGACCTCATGACCGAGCCTGCATCATCAAAGGCACGGCTATAGTAATCTGCAGCCGGCAAAGACCCGCTCGCGGCCTGTCGGCCCCACACCGAGCCAATCGGCGGGGCCCACCACTTGGCGGTCCCCAGGAGTCGGCGGATAAGACGGCGGCCAGAGGGACTGACGGCTGGGCCCGCGCCCAGCCGGCCATTGTACCCCTGGGGTTTAGGCCTATATAAACCCCCCAGGGCATCCATGCAAAGGGTTGGAATCCATTAGCACTAGACCAGATCATATAGGAAGGAGGGAGCTAGCCTTGCCTTCTCCTACCTCGAGGAAACAGCTCAAGGAGAAACTATGTAAACACTTTACCATAGTGATCATGCGGAGACCCCGTAGAGCCCTGAAGCTGGGTAAGATTCACCGGCGTGCATGTCTTCGCCTTATCCCGTATCCAGGTACCGGTGACATTCTACTCGCCCCCTCCATGATAAGCCATCCTTTGGTATATGTCGCACCCAACCCCCGACAAAAGTTCACGGAATGCATGAGCATTTTGTAGCATTGTTTCAATGTTGGTCAAACTCAGTAGCTCCGCCACCACCTCCTCCTCCTCCTCCTCTTCCACCTGAGCATCAGGCAGATCAAGATGGTGATCTGCTGCTTCCACGTAGTCAATAACATTGACGTTCACAGCTTCACCATGATGAACCCACCTAGTATATGTGACCGGCATCCCATACAAGTGTAGATGATTTTGCATAGTTGACTGGGGTCTTGTAACTGAATTCATAGAACTGCCACATGGGCAGAGCACATCTGATTTCGGAGCACCGTACTCAGCTCTGATAAAGTTCATGAAGTTTTCAACCCCCTCGACATATATGCAGCGGAAAATCTTTGAGCAGAAGTTATCCAAGTCCTGTCCATCTGTTAGACATACAAATTAGTTCTTCTACTAGATATTACAGGAAAATATATGCTTTTTATGAAGTCCAGAAAAAAATACCTAGGTCGATGTCTAAAGCAATGGCAAGATATTTGGACGAGCAGATCTAAGTAACGAAATATATTTAAAGCTAATTCAGCAAACAGATTTGAGTGCCTAATTATGGCAGGCTGTTTCAGCAGTCAATGAGGCCGAGCACACAGCGATCGAACTATCGAAGGCCATCGCAGCAACAAAGATCGAGTATAAAATGGTGTAGTGCTATTTCACCTAACAGATTGGCTACTAGACCATGGAAATCTACGACACAATAAATATATGGCACGATATTTTAGCAACTAATCGGCCTTGGCATGCCATCTCAGCTAAGCAGATTGTGTGCCGAACAGGGCAAGGAAGCTTCTTAAGAAGAGCATATTAATAGTAAAGTACTTCGGCAAACAGTGAGATTAACAGCGTCTATCAGCTAACATTCAGCGCTACACCGACATGAATGGGGCCTCAGTCTAGAATGCATGTACCGTAGGAGAAGCTGACCATCGTGCGTCTCCACACGAAAGCCGCCAGCGGTGGCGGCGCTGACGGCCGTGTGCCTCCACAAGAACATAGCCAGAGGTGGCAGCGCGGCTAGAGGATGGCAGTCTACGAGAGCGTACTATGGGAGCGAAAGGATCGCCGAACCGCGGTGCCGACATATTGGCGCGGCAGGGAGGGCGGCTTTGGCGGAGCGAATGGAGTGGAGGGGGACAGGGGGGAGGG
>NC_041382.1:607541463-607550029 GCF_002162155.2 Triticum dicoccoides | reverse complement strand
TTGGGTGTGGGGGGGGGGGGAGGATTTTTGCGCGGTGGGCGGGGTGAGTTTGGCGCATGGTCGGTTTCTCCAAGTGTAGTCCCACGTGTCAGTGAAGAGGCAAGCCGAAGCGTGTTCTGTTTGCGTGAGCCGTGTGCAGGACCGAACGTGTGTGGGGTGCAATGCGACCGCGACAGGAGTGATGTGAGTGTACCGCCTTTTTCCTTTTAAACTAGGTGCTTCGCCCCCTCAAAATTTTTTTTGTCTCTTTGCGCGATCCATCGATACTACTACTAGTAATCCGGTAATCCCGACTAAAACGGCGCGGCCGGGTCTTTTCCCGCGCGATATGCTGGGAGGTTGGCTTAGTTGGGTTTTTTAGGACGAGTAATGCTACACCTACGTAATCTCGGTTACGTAATTAACGTAATGTGAAACGTGTGAGCTGTTGATTGTAGATTGGGGGGAGGGAGGGGCCCACCACCATGAAAATCAGGGGAGGAGATAGAGAGGCAATTTACGTTAACCCTTTCGTAGGTTCCCATAGATGTAGAAAGATGTGAAATGCGTGAATGTGTAGTGGACGTACTATTGGAGTGCCTAAGATAATTTTTGTATGTATAGACCCTATGTGTTTATTTTACTTCGCATGTTAGATTTGTCTCGGTTCAGTAAAAAGCAGAGTTGGTGATGATGGTGTGCCTGTCATCCTGCAATATAGGCCGTTCGATCTATATCTAACAGATAGGAAGGAAACTATGACAATTTACCCCCACTCCTCTCCACATTTGCAGATAAGGCTTTCCCTCGTTCATCCTTTTCTCCCACAAGATCTTGATCTTCCGTGCAACGCACATGCATCTTGCTAGTACTCCTACAATATGTATATTATTGTGAAAGTTCATATACACCGGCCGAGATTAATGCAAACACAACACATTTTCATTACATTTCGAACTTTTATAGGACAGAAAAATAAAAGAAACCCGACCCTAAACCTATTCTACGGCAGCGACCCACGTCTTCCATCTGCGATCTCTATGTACGGGGGCAGGGTTCAAGACCCGTGAAGTGAAGGTGCGGTCTCCGGCGAAGAAGAGTAGAACACGGGATACAGACCGGCCAGTTGGCACACCATGCCCTGCCGCCTCCCATGCCCTACTCATCCTCGGAGGAGTCCCCAACCTCGGCGGTGCCGGACGTTGGACGGCGGCAAGTAGGACGCGTGGCTGATGGTGCTCCCGTCGTCGGCCGCCAGCGTGGCCACCGCTTGTGCGGTCGCATCCGTGTCTGGCTATGCCTCTATTGCGTCACGAGAGGCGACTTGAGCGAGGGCGGCGACCTCAAGCTTCATCCCCGAAGACAAGCTCTTCCGTAGAGTTTTCACACTTGCGGTCATGGCGGATGTGGTGCCAGGTAGGAGGACGATGCGCTATGGTGTGGAGGTTAGCTGGGCGTTGCCGCTTTAAGTAGCGCATTCCGGCGAGGCCAAGCGTCCGAGTGCGTCATTGAGTCGCCGGAGTTGGTTCCTCGGGCACCGAGCCTCTTAACGACGACATACGAACAGACAACATGAATGCGGGCAGCTAACGCCGGCTGGGAACGCACCGCGCGAATGTGCGAGGGACGAGGGTTTTGGTGTGCCAGGGTAGTCAGCTGCGGTCGTGGCAATGTTGGAGATGCCCTTTGCTCACATGCGATCCCCGCATGTCATTGAAAAATCAAGATGACCCGACATGGTCTCAGGTCCAGAGGATGCAGTTGGCCGCACTACACCACTCCGCGGACGCGTCGTGGCGCCCCGTGCATCCTCGACGAGCCGGGTGTTGGGGTGTGTTTGTATTGTGGCCAAAGTGCACTTTACCAAAATTTTGGTCATGACCCAAAGATTGGTTTTTGTTTGGATGGTTGCCATTTTTTGGCATGCCAATGAACTCTAGCCAACTCTAGTTCATTTTTCTTGTCAATGTTGACCAAATCATGGGCAACCAATACCTCAACCAAAATTTTGGTCATGACCCAACGATTGGTCTTTGTTTGGATGGTTGCCATTTCTCTGGCATGCCAATGAACTCTAGCCAACTCTAGTTCATTTTTCTTGCCAATGTCGGCCAAATCATGGGCAACCAATACCTCAACCAAAATTTTGGCTACCCAATGCTTTGATGGGGCAACCTTGGGCACAAACCAAACATACCGTTGGTCGTGCCACAGCACTAACGCCACCCTCGGCACACCGAAACCGACCGTGTCTAGCTACGATATGAGTGTGTCGCTCATCACGGTTGCCGTGTCCAGAGGCGGTGCTGGAGCTGCGCCCCGTTGTTGGACCCAACGACCCACATGAACGGTTGTCGGGGGTGAGGAGGTCGTGGGCCAGCTCCTCCATTGGACTAGTCTGCCCGAAAATGTCGGTTTCCCTATTTTCCCGGCCATATTCAAGCGTCAGTGCTCCGCCTTGCGCATTAGGCCTTTCACTATGTAGGCCAAGCGAGACAACTTATTGTTTATTTGAGGCGTTCAAGTATAATCATGTGGCGTTTGCTTATTTCTCATTCCTCTCCAACCCTCTCCTCCATCGATCATGTCGCCCTCCAGTCGAGTCCATCCTCCCGCATGCCTCATTTGAACATTCCGCCGAGTATCATTCGCATGTACCCACCCTAGTCCTCTTTCAATAGATATCCGGACCCCGAGATGAAATCGAGAGGGAACGAGTGGGGGCATGTGATACCTACGACGGATTCAAAATTTTGAACCGGTGATCATAGCATCTGCAAATCATATATAAAGTTCGTTTCGATTTTGAACGTACAATACACTGCCTCCTATCCTTTCTAGCTTACATATATGTTTTATGTGTAGTCAAAGTATCTCTACTTTGATAAAAAAGCTATCAACATTCAACAACTCCCAATCATTATTGTTAGATTCGTACGTACTCCTAGATTTGGACTCGAGATGGTTTCCAATTTGACTATTGACAAGATTAATAGTACATGAGATGTATAATATGAAAATTATATCATTGGAAACTCCTTTGAGATACGAATTTGACCATATGCTTTGTGTAAGTTGCATGTCTTATATTATTACTCTAACATTTGGTCAAAGTTAGCCTCGAAAAACGCATTAGACCCTGTATGCTTTGTGTAAGTTGCATGTCATATATTATTACTCTAACATTTGTGTAAGTTGCATGTCATATATTATTACTCTAACATTTGGTCAAAGTAGTATAGTGGAAGTGGATCCTTTGACGTGGTATCCCTGCCTTACCCTCCATTTCGGTCACTTACTGGCGGACCCCATGCTTGCTAGGCCCCACATGTCAGTTACTCAATGGGTTCAGCCACGTCAGGGGATCCTCATCCGTAGTATACTCCCTCTGTTTTTATTTACTCAGCATAAAACGGAGGGAGTGGTGGTATAATAAATGACGCGGGCGGGGGAGGGGGAGGGACGTCGGTTTGCTCTCAACTGCGGTCCCACAACCAAGCGAAAACGCAAGACGAAGCGTGTTCCATTCGGTGAGCGACATGGACGGTCCAGCATGCCGGGCTGCAATGCGAACATGACAAGAGCGATGTAAAGTCAAAACCGATTGACCGGTCGTCACCAGAACCACTATTCACACCAGAACCTTCGCTGCTCGGCCTACGCCAGCCACTGCCCTAAAACCACACCAAATCTCCAGCCCATTCCCCCACCTTTCAATCCCCTAGAGCGCATCAAGCGTCCCCTAGTTTGCCGGAAAGCCATGGTGCGCCACAAGATCACTTACTACAAGATGCTGACGCCGGAGCGCCGCGCAGAAATCGCGGCGGCGGTCGGTGCCACAGACCTCCGTTCCCAAGCCCGCTTTGCGGCGGGCCAATCCCCGAGTTCTCTGGAGCCAAGCTACAAGGAGGAGGAAGCTGATCCAATGTTCATGGTGGAGGTCGCGGCGCAGAAGGCCCCCGATGGGTATGAGACGATGGACGTCGACTTCGTGCCGGCGTCCGAGTCCGCCATGGTGCATGCGGACCAGCGGTTCAACATGGCAATAGTAAAGGAGGACCGGGAGGCAAAGGCTCAACTCGACGCGGAGCGCGCGCATGCCGCTGCCATCGAGGCTCCCCTGCAGGAGGAACCGGATGTCGTGGATGTGAACCGGGCGGCGGAGGCTCAACTTGAGGCGGAGCGCGTGGATGCCGCTGCCATCGAGGCCCTCCTGCAGGCCGAACCAGACGTCCTGGACATGAACCGGGCGGCAGAGGCTCGACTCGACGCAGAGCGCGAGGATGCCACTCTCATCGACGCCCTCCTGCAGGCAGAACTGGACGTCCTGGACTTGAACCGGGCGGCGGAGGCTCGACTCGACGCGGAGCGCGCGGATGTTGCTGCCATCGAGGCCCTCCTGCAGGCGGAAATGGATGTCATCGACTTGAACTGGGATGTGCTCTCGTTCGTGCAGAGCTCCTGCACACTCCGCTTGAATGAGTAGTTGGAGGCCGAGGACAACCACGGTGCGGAGACACACGTCGGCAGCGACGGCTGATTCGTGCCGGCAGCCAAAGATGACGAGGCCGTCTCTTTCCGCGAGCAGTGATAGTTTTTCTTTTTGTTGTTGTTTTTATGGATTTTTTGCTGTGTAAAAACATATATTTGTTATGCAAGTCGCCTGACTTGGGTCAGTCTACCATTTCAGGCGGTTGGATGAATATCCTACGTCTCCTAACCCTTCTTTCCTTCTTCCTCACCTCTTCTTCTTCCCCAACAGACCACCGCACGGGCCGTACGGATACTCCCCAACATGCGGTTGGATAAACATACTCTATGAACGAAAATTCTATGTCAGCGATAGGATGGATGAGTTTGGTTTGTTCACATGCGACAACATGTGTCAGTGAGGGTGCGTTTCCTTGGTTGGGTATGCGGCGTGCAGGAGGGACTGTGTGAGGGTGCGGTGCGACCGCGGCGTGCACGAGCGACCGTGTGAGCGTGCGGTGTGACCGCGATAGGCGTGCGCAAGTGTACCTCCTTCTCATTTTGAAAACTTTAGGCAAGCTTGGCAAAAATGTGTGGCGAAGTTTGGCAATGCAAGGCCTAGACCCAAACAGGATAAGTACGTACGTACTAGGAGTACTAGTGTTAAAAAAGAAAGGCGGGGTTTTCCTTCACGGGATTTAATCGATACAAATCCTCGTTTCACGTGTCAATTAATGCATATTTTTCTCCAAAGACCAAAGAGCTAACCATCTCACTCCTCATCGCTTGATTAATGCAGCGCCATGCAAACCAACCTTCTCACTTCCGCATGCATGCATGTCGTCTCTCTCTCTCTCTCTCCCCTGTCCATCTCTCTACACGCATGCGCCTCTCGCTCTCTCTCCTGTTTCTGCATGCAAGCAGCTCTCTCTTCCTTGGGAAGATGCGAAGCACATGGGAAAGAGAGATGGGATTACTACAGGCATGCATGCGGTGGAAAGGGATGGAGGGCCCGGTTGGAAAGAGCACCGAAAAAATGCCAATGCGCTGAGCATTGCGGGGAAAACGAAATTTTCTTAGACACAGACAAAAAAGGACCAGAGGGAGTACTACTAGGAGTACTAGTGCGGTGAGATGGTTTCTCGAAGAAGACGATGGAGAAGCGGAGTCAGCGAAGAGTGAAATAATGGTTGCTTTGTCCGTGCTTTTGTGATTTGACGCATCACTACTTTGTGATTTGTGAAGGAAGGGACAGGGGAGTAGACTTTGTGCTCTATACTGTACTACATGCGTCCAAGCTTGGGAGAAAGAGGAGAGACATTGTATTTTTATATTCCTTCAATCAATCAATCAGGGAGCTTTGGTTCCATCTTTTTGGCTTTGGCAACACCGTCCACAATGGTTCCCACAATGCCAAAAGCTATTTTCACATTTGGCTACACATTGTGGATGCCCTTAACCGTACCACTTGGTTTTGCTCCTGTGTGTTATCTATACAAATCTCAATTATATTGATCTAAAAAATTATAGAATCAAGATTACTAAAAAGGAGGTGATTTTGCCGCGCGGATGGCGGGGGAGGTTTCTTATTTGAGCAATGCTACATCCACGTAATGGTTTACGTAAAGTTACAAACTGATGTGATGTGGGACTATTTGATTGGATTAAAGGAGAGGATTAGGCCCACCCCACCTAAAAATCAGGGGGGCATATATAGATTAGATGGAAAGTATACATAGCAGCTACGTAGCCCTTTGTAAGTCTAGGATTAGGCTCCTTATTTTCGGAGGATATTGTCCTCGCGGTTTGCTAACATGCGGTCCCATGTGCCAGTGCTTTACCAAGCCGATCTGCGTCCCACATGAGGCAGCACAACGGCATAAGCAACACATGGTTAAGTTGAAGAAGATGAGGGAGAAGCGGATTCAGCAACGAGTGAAATGATGGTTGCTTCATCCCTCCAACTTAACTGCGGGAAAGGTGCAGCTTTGTGATTTGACGCCTCATTGCTCATTACTACGCCGGCGCCATGACTGGGGTGCTTCACCCCGGCTGCTCTGTACTGTATTCTGGTATGGCACATGGACCCGGTAGCTTGATGTCCCACATGTCGGCGAAAGGGATTAGAAGATTTATGAAAGCGAGCGCTCCACTCTTACAACGGAGGAGTAGACGACACGACGGCCCAGTGAACTGTCACTTGTATTGTATAGTACTATAGTTTTGCTATTTCGCACGATCCAACGATACAAACCCGATTAAACAGGAAAGGGCAGGATTTTTCCCGCGCGGTCGATGATACTGGCCATACATTTCAAAGGCAATTTTAGTGTATGCAAACTGAATGATTATAAGTAACAATATGATATCTAGTAAAACTAAAAACACATATGATTTATTGTGTTAGAGTGTAGTAGTAGTACTGTATTGCATAGTTGTTAGATGTAACATGCGAGAACGTGTAGAGATGTAGTTTTGGAGGGCCTATAGAGAGAAAAGCGTAATACGGTCACCGAACTTCAGAATAAGCTGATTACGATCACTATATACGTTTTGTGGTGATTATACGGTCACTTGCTCATAGTTCAGCATCGGATTGCACTCTGTTGACCGGCCAAATAGTCTGCGTGGCGCCATGTTGACTAGTTAAATTGACCACGTTCCTTGTGGGTCCCACCTGTCAGTTCGCATAGGCAAAAGGTCAGATAAACACAAATTTACGCAGGCGTGACAAGGCTCCAACGTGTGTGCGGGAATCACCTAGTTGTGTATGTGTCTATCAGGGCCTGATGTGTGCGCATGCACGTGTAGGTTGAGCACTTGAGCGTGAGAGTGTGTGTTGGTCGTGTGGTGTACTGGTGGGTGCATGCATGCATGCATGCGTGCATGCGTGTGAGTGTTGTGTGCGTGCTTGGCTGTGTGTGTACGTGTGAGTGTTGCGTGCGTGCGTGGGTGCATGTGTTGCGTGGATGCAGTTCGTGTGCATGCGTGCGTGTGTGTATAATCACCGCACCAGCTCTTGTGTGTTAAAACAGACGGCTCAGCATACCAATACAAGGCCACCTTGTCCGCTGTGCCCGCGTTCATGACTTCGAACCACCGTCCAAATATTTTTTGTCGTTTGTTTTCATTCTTACTAGCAAGATGCCCGTGCGTTGCACGTAACATCAAGATGCATTTGTATGACTTGTTTATCTTGTGAGAGAAAAGGATGAACGAGGGAAGGCCTATTTGCAAATGTGAAGAGGTGTGTGGGTACCTTTTGCAAAATTGCCATAGTTTCTTTCCTATCCATCAGATATAAATCGGACGGCCTATATTGCAGGATGGCAGGCACACCATCATCACCAACTCTATTTTTTATAAGAGTGTATTTTATGTATTTTATAAGAGTGTAGATGTAGAGTAGATACAAGACGACAGGTGGGCATGATGGTAGTGAGATAATGTTATGCAACACTAGAGGTGCCACGTGGAGCGTTTAACTGGTCAACTAGTCATGTCATGAGCAAATACAGAGTTGTACGGTGAGCCGTGACTGTATAATAACCACTAAACATAAATGGTGACCGTAATGAGTGGATTCTGAAGTCCAATGTACGTATCGTGCTTTCGCTTCAAATACAATGATCGTCATTGCATATATCGCGAGAGAAAGATGAAACATGCGTGAATTTTCTAGGGGCTTACTTTTAGAGGACATGGAGATAGTTTTGTGTGCATACGTGAAAGGGGCGTACAAGGGGGGTATGCGATGGAGAGAGAGATGCTCTTCGTTTCTCTTTATTATGACTAACTTTGTATATAGTATAAAAATATACAAATTCACAGTGCGGAATAAATATCATTGTGGGCACCATGCAATGCAAATTAGCGTTCGTACTCCTCCATATAACTTTGTAATGTTGTATATATGTAGAAACTCTAAAATATTTTTTTGGCCACACTTTATTCAAAAGGAATGTTGTATGCGAAATAAACGTGAAGAGAGGGCTTTTTAGATCAATGGGGTACGTGATGTAACATGTGTGAATGTGTAGTTGATGCATTTGGCGGGGCCTAGAGAGGTATGTGTGTGTATTACGTATTCGAGAGAGGCATGGATAGAGGGGCCGAC
>NC_041382.1:607490818-607541130 GCF_002162155.2 Triticum dicoccoides | reverse complement strand
AAATAAACGGGAAGAGAGGGCTTTTTAGATCAATGGGGTACGTGATCTAACATGTGTGAATGTGTAGTTGATGCATTTGGCGGGGCCTAGAGAGGTATGTGTGTGTATTACGTATTCGAGAGAGGCATGGATAGAGGGGGCGACGTGGGGGGGGGGCGTGGGAGAGATAGCACGAGAAATGAGAGTGTGGTCTAGAGAGAGAGAGACGAATATGACGTCACGACAAGAGATTCCATTCCCTTGAGTGTGTATATGCAAGGGGGAGGGAATAGAGGCACCAGGAGAAATTTTCCGTGTGTGTGGTGTTTGTGTTGGTATGTGTGGGTATGAGAAGATAATGAGACGTGGGGGCAGAGGGTGTGTCACCGCGTGAGGTCCGGTGGGTCGAGGTGAGGCCCTTCGTTCGGTTCCGTCTTGCGCCACATTGGTCGGCCCATGACGCATTTAGGAAGACCCATGGATGACTAGTCGTACAAGACAAAGATAACAGAATTGTGAAGGACTCTGTGTGCACTAACAAAGCCGGCTAGGATTTGTAACCCTAGGTTCTCAGACTAAGGTAACCCCTTTATCTCTGATATTACTATCTATCCAACCTAACTTTAAGAGGCATCCTACAGAATGCTCTGCTAGAATCATACTCGTCGATTAGGAAGAGAGGTGTGAGACAATGCGTGAGAGACAGGCGTAAAGATAATGTGTGTACTTTAGACACGTAGGCAGGTCCATGTATATAGAAAGGGTCGATGAAGATTGTGCATGTGTATGTTTGCAAGAGGAAGAGTGCTTGTGATAAAGGTTAGTGGAAACAGTTGTAAATGGTTACGAGAGGGAGGGAGGGTTATATCTAGAGCATGTGTGCGAGAAAGACACCTCAGGAGAGAGTGTGTGAGCATGTGAGAGAGACCACCGATGGAGAGTGAAACTACATGTAAAAGACTGCTCTACACATTGATTAAAGATGTAAATTGTATCCAAATATTAGGATGGGATCATGATATTTGCAATTCGCGGAAGGAGCGGCCATTGGTCCATCAGACATCTAGATTCTATCGAATTTGAGCATGTCTATGTTATTATTCGACACAATTGATCCACATAGTTAGTATTTTGAACTCCAGACAATGAATCGCTTTAGCAATCAAATATAAACGTGAGTATAGTTCATGTTGTGTGTGTAAAGAACATTATACATATGAAAGTTTCACAATGGACATTATAAATAGCTACCTATGAACTAGCATACATTTGAATTCAACTTAAGGTGGTTTAAAAAATCGGATTCAACATGAAGTCCATTCAATTATTTGAATTTGATATCATGGCATTTGTAAACCATACCTAAATTATGGGGGCACCAATCTTTGCTCTAATTTTGTACATAATAGCATATGTAGTCGTGTACAAAATAGATTCAAATTTAGCTCCTCCTTTCCAAAATAATCGTAGTTATAGGATTTTCAAGTGTCAAAATTTCAAAAAGAAGCGGATAATTTAATGAGGCTTTCAAACATACAAAGTCAAATATAACGTTGTCTATTTAGGTCAATCCTAATAGTTCAAGAGTACTCTAAACGTGAATGCTTGTGTTTCAAAATTTTGAACGAAGCGCCAAAAGAGCCTCTACTCGCCCGAAACCGTGTGAGACCAATGTTTGGTAGTACATGGAAATTACTTTTCTAATAACTCCGACAAGTGAAACCTACCGGCCCGACGTCCAAAGGTCTAAACCGGGGTAGGTTTGTAGCTGCATCTAGACGCCACACAACCGCATCCAAAAAAACATTCATACACAATGGCTGCCTAAGCACAAATGCGCACGGCCGAAATCGCTCCCGCCCACTATTGGGGACACCTGGGATTACCATCCTACCCCCGACCCGTAGTAGGTCCAAAATTTAAGAGGTGGGCAAAGTTTGTACTTTCCCCAAACAAGCGCGTCCCATCTGTTAAAAAAATCCAAAAACAAGCGCGTCCCAGACCGAAACATGGTTCCCCCCCACCCGTCCGATTCCCCATTCGTACTCCGTGGGCGCCAAAACTACCTCTCCACCAGCCACGAAACCCCTGCATCCTCCGTCCACCACCCCATCCCACCCATCAACCGCTGCCCTCCTCCATCACGCCGGAGTCTATACCCCGACGTCGTCGTCCACCGCAACCTCAACCGCAACACCCTCCACGGCTAGTAGTTGAAGCCGAGGCCGAGCCGTCCGTACCCTGGCCAGTTCAACCACGTCGTCCTGCACCTCACCGCTGCCGCTCCAACTTCGCCACCCTCCACCGCACCGGAGTTGTTCCTGCTACGCCGTCCTTCGCCGCCTCGGATCTGCTTCCCCTCCGCCAACATACGGCCACGGCAACACAGTCAACAATTTGGCCATGGGTTCGTCCAAGCCTGCACCCTCCAGAACATCGGTTTCCCCGGTAAAAAGAAGAAGATCGGCGCGACATGTGGAGGTGACCACACCGGCAACCGAAAAATGTACTCCTCTTCCTTTATTCATGCAAATCTTACGTCTCTGCTTGCACGGTATTCATCCCACAGAAGACACTAGTTGACCGCTTCATCTTGATACTAGATGTTCCTAGCAACTCGTGATGCACAAGGTTTCTCCTCATATACTATTTCACCATAGCTAGAGGTCCGTCACCCCCCCTGAATTTCAATTTCTGGCTAGTTGATTCCCAATTAACGGAAGCATTCCCCGGCGTAACAGGCGCTAGTACGCCTATTACACCGGGGAAGCAGCGCCTTGGTGTTTATCTTAGGGGCGTGTGCGGCCTAGAGCTACTGGCGCCCGATCTGGAGGTCGGCCGGGATTAAAGGGATGGCCTGGGGGCGCTACCAAAAACGGCAGTGGTGTGAGGTCGATGGGAGGGCGGGGCGGCGGAGGTAGGGGTCTGGGCCGGTGGTCGCTGGCAGTTCGAGAAAGATCATCAACAGTGACTGGCGGGAGGTAGATGAAGGCCATCTGCCCATTCCTTATAGATCAGACGGTTCATTAAAAAAATCGACTGGCCTATTTATTTTCAGTCGACTGTTATCTTAGATATGACCACATGTGGTGGTGTGCTGGAGGAGTACCTGCATTTCCTGTGCTCATATATTACAAAATCATACGGAGTAGAATCTAATTTTGTTTGCCATGCAATGTTGTAGAGCTATCATATGTCTCATGTCATTTATTTTTCAGCCACCTGCTATCTGCTACTTTTACAGTGCACTAGTTCTGCACACACTTCACCCTTACTCTCACTATTGTGTTTTTATGCAAGGGTATTTCAGACTCTGCTGCCATGAGAGAAGCCAAAAAGAAAAGAGAGAAGTCGCTCCAGCTTCGTATGCGGGTAGGCAAGACACGTTACAGCGCTATAAAGGGTGCAGTGTCAGCAGATGGAGACGGTAAACGTAGCTCTGGAGTTGATGACCTCGCTCGCAATGAATCACCATCCCAGGTGCTTGCTTTAACTTCACAATGTCATATGTGGTTGCATGTTCCATATGGGTTCTAGCTTGTATTCGAAAGGCCGAAGTCGGTAAGATAAGGAAAAATATTTTTTTTACATGAACTACCATCCCGTGAGTACCAGAAGACAAATAGCTAGTCAGGGCACTGACCGAGCTAGTGACAAGCCCAGCAAAGATAGGCATCACCTGGAAGCCAACTAAAAAGCTGCGATGGTGGCGAAGCAGCCCGCCTCCCACCAGGCTCTCAGGTCCTAGATGATCATGCTCACCACTCCAGCCGGATGTCTAGCTTGTATTGCTTCCAATTTGGTTAAATTGCATCTGCTTAGCTTACACATTATACCTTTGAATATGACATGCCTTTCTGTTTTTGGTACATACTAGTACAAATAATGCAACGTCAGCCTCCCGACATGATTCTCAAGAAACAGAAATGCTAGATGAAGATAGTGAATGTAGCTCTGTAGTTGATTACAGCATTTCCCCTACACTAGCATCGCAGGTGCTTGCTCTAACTTGGCAGCGTGATATGTGGTTGCATGTTGCATATGGTGTCTAGATTGTAATTCTTCCAATCTGGTTAAACTGCATGTGCTAGTCTGCTTAGTTTATACATTATACCTGTTAATGTGACATGCCTTCCTGTATTTAGTACATAGTACATCTGTCTATTAAGCATGTCCTTACATAAAACTATTGTTTTTTGTATCCCGTATCAATCAACATGACGAGACACCTTTAGTATATGCAGTGCGATATTAGTTGCATCTTTCATATGATTTATAGCATGCGCTGCTTCTAATTTGTTGAAATTCCATTTATGATGGGACACTTTTAACTTGGTAGAGTCCTATTGGTTGCATCTTTCATGTGGTGTCTAGCTTGCATTGCTTCTTATTTGCTGGAATGGTTTCTGCTTAGTTTACACAAACAGTTGTGAACATGCCATGCCGTCCTGTTTTTCGTACATATTCCATCCTGGTATCATGTGTTTGCCTTACATCAAAGTAGTGATTGTCAGTATCATGCATGAATGAGTTCTGAAGAGAGAATTTTATTGCTTTTTCTTGTCGATTTTACTTGACAATTCAAAATCAATAAAGCGGAAGGAAGTTAGCAAGGCAGTGGATAAAGGTGCTCCTTCCGAACGGAGGGCCTCTATAGTTTCTACTCCTCCACACCCCAAGATGATTTCCAAGACAACACATGCATAGACACTCAACAAAGTTTTGTTTATGATGAGCATGTCTCCCCTAGTGCAGCATCACCGGTGCTCCCTCTAACTTGGCACTGTTATATGTGGTTGCATGTTATGTGTGATGTCTAGCTTGTATTGCTTCTAATTTTGTTGAATTCCATCTGCTTACTTTACACATTATACTTGAATAAGACACATGTTCCTGTTTCTAGAACATACAATATCTATCTATCACACCATGTTCTTACATCAAATTACTACTGTTGTGTAACCTGCAACAATCACTTATCATAAGACACGTTTGACTTCGGAGTGTGATATAGGTTACATCTCACATTCTTTTCTAGCTTGTACTACTAATTTGTTGAAATGGCACTTATGACGAGACAGTTTTAACTTGGTAGAGTGATGTTCGTTGCATCTTTCATATGGTGTCTAGCTTTCATTGCTTCTAATTTGTTGAAATGCTTCTCCTTAGTTTACACATCATAAGCTGTGAATATGGAATGATGTGAATATGCAATGGCACTAATGACGAGAGACCTCTAACATGGTAGTGTGATGTTGTTTGCATCTTGCATATGATTTATTTCTTGTACTGCTTCACATTTGTTTAAACGCCATTTATGATGAGACACTGTTAACTTGGCAGAGCGATATTTGTAGCATCTTTCATATGGTGTCTACCTTCCATTGCATTGCTTCTAATTTGGTGAAATGTCTTCTTCTTAGTTTACACATCATAGTTCTGTTTATCTCTTCCATCCTGTTTTTCATACATATTACAGCCTCCTATCATGTGGTTGTCTAACATCAAAGTCCAGTTCGTCTACATCACGCATCAATTTGTTCTGAAGAACTAAATTGTTATTCGTTTTTCTTGTCGGCTTGACTTAACATGGCATAGAGAAAGAGGAAGAAACACATAATGGCAGGGAACGAGAAGCGGATGAATCCTGTAGATTCTGCTGGTACTGATGGTGCAATAGAAGGTCAAAGTCCAGCAGAAAATTCTACAAACACGGCATCCCATGCTACACGAGTTGCAAAAAAGCCAAATAGAAACAAATAGCTGCCACCAAACAAGCAGAGACAACCCTAGTTCTTGCAACACCTACCACAGTACTACCAGCTGCACGACTTACTCGTACGTCAACTGAGCTAGCAGCACGTTCCCAAGCTCCCTTGCCATTTGACACTACTTCCCAAGCACTCTTGACACAAGACGAGTTGGCAATATCAGATGAACCTTGTGAGCTTCAACAGCAAGAAGGTAGTTGCTGGAGTCAAGTTACAGTTGCATACTTCTTTATATGTAGTCTCACAGTTTGATGTACACTAACACTTCCTATGTCCGTTGTTGGACTAGCACCTAGGCGCAAGAGGAAACAAGCATCAGGGGTAATGCTCGATAGGTTAACTAAATCTAGAGGAGGAAGAATGGAGATCCGTTTTGAGGCAGGTTTAAAAAGGCCACGTGATGCTACAGAGTCAGCCAAGTTAGTATCAGAGGCAGCGGTTGCCGTTAGGTGTCATGTACGTATCCTCCCAACATGTATTCAGTACAGGAATGACAAAGATGAAACCCAGTTCAACACCTTCCTCGACCATTTATCTGTAACTATGTTTATGTATGGAAACTAGTAATATCGTCTTGCTCAGTGCCATACTTTCTAGGTTGCTGATAATGAGACTACCATAATTTTCAACAGATGAGGTTCAAGTTGGATAGCCAAGATGATGCAACCAAACAAGCTTGCACCCATGTTTTCAAGTCTGCTCTGCGACAGTATCGGTATAACTCGAGGAAAACTCACTTTGAAGGCAAGGCTATCAGTGAACTTTCCCAAACATCTCCAGTTGAAAATATATCGGATGAAGATTGGAGGGGCCTTGTTAAACACTAGTCTGATCCGAAGTATCAGGTACATTATATATATGTGATCAGATCACATGTTGAAGTCCTATTTACGCATGTGCCACACAAATCTATCTTCTTGTAGGTGAACTGTTCAAAGAACAAGGCCAACCCTACGAAAGTGAAATTCCAACAGACGGCAGGATCTCGTAGCTATATTGCACACTGCGAGGCTCTTGTAATTAGTTGCTATTTCACTCTTTTTGCTGTACCATATTATCAGATCTATATTGACTTGTTCGAAATGCAGAGGAAATCTCGCAAGGACCAAAAAGTACCTGAACCAAATGTTGTGGAAATCTTCAAGGACTATCACACTAGCAAGAAGAAGGGCATGACTACACCAGTCAAAGCCGCTATTGTAAGTCCTTAATCCTCATGCCTTTTAACTACTACTTACTCTGACTTGTGCCTTGAATTGCATGGTTTGTAGCCAATGTCTGTTACTCTTTTCAATTTTATACACAATTGTCTTAGCGTACCATTGTACCTTACAAGGTTTAAAAGAGAGGAGTGATGTTCCTTTGATCTTGACCCGTAATCTAGTTCTGTGCTGGACTTGCCCACACAATGTTACAATTGCCTGTTTGTCTGTTCTCAGTTGTTTTGTGATATGAATGATGTCATACTATGCTTATCGTATTATAAACTTCGTCTCTTTATCCTTAGCCCTCAATACGATGTGAAGAAATAGACAATACATTAGCGATGGTACATGGTCATATGTTTGGAACCTGGTTTTATTATGTACTTTGCAATGAAATACAACTAATATTTTACATGGGTTCACCAGAATAAGTTCTGTATATGACCAAAGCTATTTTGTTTGGTTTTGCTGCCTCCTTAATATCTTATGTTCTGGTACTACTAATGTAAAACCTCAACTTTTCAGCGAGCTATGGAAAAAATGGTGGAACCGCCACCTTTTGAAGGTGGGGAGGCAACTATAACCGCAATGTTAGCTCTTGCTGCAGTGGGTCAGTACCTGTCCACTAACAGTGCCAAAAGCACGTTCCTGCATAATGCTGGGTTCGTTGTTAAGGCAATATCATCCAAACTGCCTCATGATCAAGATATGTAAGCTCAAAGCAATGTTGTATCTGCGCTCCAGACACAAGTCCATTCCCTAACAGAGACCCTTTGTGAAACAAGGAGAAACATTGCTCAATGTCATCAAGATATGCATGGTTTTGAAACTAGACTATCAAACATTTGCTATGTTGTTCAGGAGCCTAGGGGAAATGAAGGCGAGGGTTATGGTGCTCCATCGGACAATACAGCATGAAAACGTAACAATCAGGTCAAATGAACTGAGCTTCTAAACTTCTGGTGGTGCATTTATCTGCTAGGCTGTTAAGTTTTATGCCAGCCTTCCTTTTGTTATATAGTTGTAATTTGTTTTGGTGCGATACAATATTTATTCTTAACGTGCAGCAACCGGCTGAAGAAAACAGCAAGCCATTTTTGTATAGTGTAGGGTGTTCCCTATATTTGCACTGGTGGCGATCTTTGATGCGGAGTGGATGTAATATGTGCAATCTCCTTAATAGCAAAGCATTAGTTTCAGCCTTATTTATTTCCTAGTCCTCTTTTTGCCTGGTTTGCTAGTGGCCGCAACTACCATGGGCCATATACGGGCCGTAGGATCCATGGGTCTCCTACGGGCTGTCGATAAATGGGCCTGTAATCGGTGTGCCTCGGGCCGTCGGATAAATGGGTCTACATGGGCCGTAATCGGGCGTAATTGGTATCGGCCCAGCATGGTAATAGGCCGTTAACAGGCCGTAGGACAGGAAAGGCTTAATTCTATCGCAGGCATAACGGGTCATTAATGGGCCAGAATATAGGATGGGCTGGAAATGGCGCAATGGGTTAACAGGCCAGAAACGGGCTGACTCTTGCCATGGGCCGAATTTGGCCCATTAGGGGAACAGGCCAGTAACGGGCTGACTCTTGCCATGGGCCAAATTTGGCCCATTAGGGGAACAGGCCAGTAACGGGCCGGAAGTAATTGAGGGCCGAAAAGGAGCCCAAGAACGTATGGGCCGTCAATAGGCCGAAAGCTAACACGTGCTGGAAACGGCCCACGTAAATCACGGGCCATTAACGGGTATAAAGAAAATTACTGTTCATTATAGGCTAGAGTCACCATGGCCATGTAATGGGCCGAAAGATACGAAGGCCTCATATGGGCCGAAAGACGTCGTGGGCCATACATGGGCCAAAAGTGAAATGGGCTGGTGTTATATTCGACGGCCCACATGACGTTGTCGGGCCGATTTCCTTTAGGGCCTAACGGGCCTTGAGTTAACGGGTCGTAAAATGGGCTATTTGCAAAGAGACCGTTAACAGGCTTTTCATGGGCCAGCCCATTAACTTTTGACCAAGTCAAATGGGCCGGCTTTGTAAGCTAAATGGGCCAGTGGTGGGCCGTGGCACATGTCGACATATCATAGGCGCCTAACTGACCCACTGATGAGCTGACACATGTTTCGCCCGACCAATAAGAATTTTACACGTGGAAATTTCCCATTGGTCGGGGCTGTTAACGGGTTATCGGATCCAAAACCCGACCCGGTAGCTTAACGGTGTTCCATTACGGTGGATGCCACATGTCGGTCACCCTTGACGAAAGCACTTATGTTATGCGCGATTTATCATCATGGAAGTGGACACTTTCGTGATGATAATTTTGGTAATGTCATGGAACACTTCTACGACAGCACAGGTATGACTATCTTGATTCTGTCATAAATTTGTCATGGATGTACATGCATGACAAAAAGCGCGACCTACTGTGACAAACACGTATCATCACGGAAGTGTATTTTTTTGTAGTGGACTCTCCTTGGCGTGGAAGGCAAGCTAGGCAAAACAGATATGTAGATCTCCTCCCACGTAACTGACTCTGTGTAACCCTAGCCCCCTCCGGTGTCTATATAAACCGGAGGGTTTAGTCTATAGGACAACATACAATCATACCATAGGCTAGCTTCTAGGGTTTAGCCTCTACGATCTCGTGGTAGATCAACTCTTGTAATACTCATATCATCAACAACAATCAAGCAGGACATAGGGTATTACCTCCATCAAGAGGGACCGAACCTGGGTAAACATCATGTCCCCTCCCTCCTGTTACCATCTGCATTAGACGCATAGTTCGGGACCCCCTACCCGAGATCCGCCGGTTTTGACACCGACATTGGTGCTTTCATTGAGAGTTCCACTGCGTCATCATCATAAGGATTGATGGCTCTTTCAATCATCGGTAGCGATGCGGTCCAGGGTGAGGTTTTCCTCCCCGGACAGATCTTTGTATTCAGTGGCTTCGCACTGCGGGCCAATTCGCTTGGCCATCTAGAGCAGATCGAGAGCTAAGCCCCTGGCCATCAGGTCAGATTCGGAAACTTAAACTACACTGCCGACATCCGCGGAGACTTGATCTTTGACGGATTCGAGCCTGTGTCTGGTGCACCGCACAGTCACGACGAGCATGGCGTAACTCTACCGTCGGACAGTGTCCGGGAGATCGCATCTGCAACTACTCCGGCTTTCAATCCGGAGCAAATCGCGCCATCCAAGGACAGAGGGATAGATCTCGCCATGGAGACCGCACTCTCAGTGGCGATGGAGCCGGATACTGACTTAACCCCTTACGAGAGCCGTGTCGCCAAACCACTGGATTCGTCTCCGGCCATGGACTCCGAGCCGCCTGCATCTGCGCCTACCGAATCCGACTGGACGCCGATCATGGAGTTCACCTTCGCGGACATCTTTCAGCACTCGCCTTTCGGCGATGTCCTAAATTCAATAAGGTCTCTCTCCTTGTCAGGAGAACCTTGGCCGAACTATGTCCGGCTAGAATGGGATGCGGACAACGAAGAAATTAGCTGCCACACACCACCCACTTAGTAGCCACTGTTGACGACTTAACCGACATGCTCAACTTCGACTCCGAAGATACCGACGGCATGGACGAAGATGCATGAGATGAATAGGAACCAGCGCCCACAGGGCGCCGGACAGCCACTTCATCACATGACATATACATGGTGGATACACCCAAAGAAGGCAACAACGAAGAGACAACGGAGGATGGCCCCTCCAAGAAGCAACCCAAGCGCCGATGTCAGCGGCGCCGCTCTAAGTCCCGCCATAGCAAAAACGGCGATAACAGCGCAAGAGAAAAAAACACTCCAGTCCACTCTAGAGGAAAAGACGACCACATTGCCCCGGCGGCAGAGCACGATGAAGCTGCAAACGGCGAACATAGTACGGATACGACGTCCGAACACGGACGCCGAGGATAAACCTCATCAAACCCCCTCTGGGGAGGAAAATAGTCAGAACGAAGATGCACACATCATCCCAGAAACGCACTTGGAGCAAGAGAACCTCCGCAGAAGGCTTATTGCCACAGTGAGGAGTCTGAAGAAGCAGAAGCAAAGGCTTAAGGCCGCACAAAATATACTCAACAGCAGGTGGAACAAAGTGCTCGACAACGAAGCAAAGTATGGTGGAAGTTACCACACAAAGAGCTATCCAAAGCGTAAGCTATTACCTGAATTCGACGATGAGGCCTTAGAGCCCACACGGCCAAAAAGTGAAATAGCCAACCGGCCGGATCCACCACCTTGTGACCGCGATAGAGCGGCTAACAAAGTCGCACATAAGTCAACACACAATCTATGTGAGGACTTGCACCAAAAATCTGGTACAACTAGATCCATCTATGGATCTAGGAAGCGCGCACCGGCACAAAATCAAAACCGAATACCACAACCGTCCAAATGCCATGGCACATCCCAATACAGGGGTGCCGCACACCCCCTATGTTTCATCGATGAGGTGCTAGACCATGAATTCCCAGAAGGATTCAAACCCGTGAACATAGAGGCGTACGATGGGACCATAGACCCTGGGGTCTAGATTGAGGACTTTATCCTCCATATCCATATGGCTCGCGGAGACGATCCCCATGCCATCAAATACTTGCCCCTCAAGCTTAAAGGACCTATTCGGCACTGGCTGAAAGGCCTCCCCGAAAACTCAATTAGAAGCTGGGAGGAGCTCGAGGACGCTTCTCGGGCTAATTTTCAAGGGACCTATGTCCGACCTCCGGATGCAGACGATTTAAGTCATATAATTCAACAGTCCAGAGAGTCTGCCCGAAAGCTTTGGAACAGGTTTCTCACCAAGAAGAACCAAATCGTCGACTCTCTGGACGCCGAAGCCTTAGCAGCTTTCAAACACAGCGTCCGAGACGAATGGCTCGCCAGACACCTCGGCCAAGAAAAACTGAGAACAATGGCAGCCCTAACAAGCCTCATGACCCGCTTTTGCGCGGGCTAAGACAACTGGTTAGCCCGCAGTAGCACCAGCGACCCAAGCACATCCGAAGTCAGGGATGGCAATGGAAAACCACGATGCAATCAAAACAAGCGTTGAAATAAAGAAGATAGCCTAGATAATACGGCGGTGAATGCCGGATTCAGGGGCTCTCGACCAGGTCAGCGGAAAAAGCCTTTCAAAGGCAGCAAAGACAGTCCGTCTGATGTAAACAAGATTCTTGACAAACTATGTCAGATTCATGGCCCCCCCGATAAACCTCTAAATCAGACCCACAGAGAATTCTGGGTCTTCAAGTAGGCCGGTAAGCTAAACGCCGAACACAAAGGGGAGGATGCACCAAGCGAAGATGAGGACGAACCTCGCCAGCAAAGCACTCTAGGACAGAAAAAATTCCCACCAGAGGTTAAAACAGTAAACATGATCCATGTGACGAACATGAGAAGCAGACATGCACTCAGAGACACACGCGCTATAGAGCCCGTCACCCCTAGGTTCAACCCCTGGTTGGTCTGCCCGATCACTTTTGATCACGGGGATCACACAACAAGCATCCGGCATGAAGGATTGGCTGCCTTGGTGTTAGACCCAATAATAAATGGATACCATCTCACACGAGTCCTCATGGACGGCGGCAGTGATCTAAATCTGATATACCAAGACACAGTCCGCAAAATGGGGGTAGACCCGACACAAATAAGCCATAGTAATACTACCTTCAAGGGAGTAATACCAGGCCAAGAGGCCCGCTGTACGGGCTCTCTATTGCTAGAGGTTGTATCTGGTTCTCCCGATAACTTCCGAAGCGAAAGGTTAACTTTCTATATCGCTCCATTCCGAAGTGGCTATCAAGCACTACTCGAAAGAACGGCTTTCGCTCGTTTTTATGCAATACCGCATTACGCTTCTCTCAAGCTTAAGATGCCCGGTCCACGTGGCACCATCACAGTTAGCGGAAATACTGAGCGTTTTCTACGCGCGGAAGAGTGTGCGGTGGCTTTAATAGTCGAGCACTAGACGGCCTCACCAACCAGACAAAATGACAGGTCGTCAAGAGACCACAGACATGGTTAGACAAGTCCGGTGCACCATTACACATACATGAGATTGGTTTGATGATCAAACCCTCCTAGACGGTACCAGTGGCTTCCCGCGTGTAATCAGGGCTAGTCCGGCTCAACTTGACTTATCTTGAATTTTAATGGTTTATTGATAATAACCAATTTTCTGGCATGGCAAGTTTCACATAAGTTCTTCTCTTTTACAGATGACAATCATGCTACACCCATCCAGGACACGGAACAACGGAGACACAGGCACAGACGTGCAGCAGGGACCCTCTCAAAGGTTTCTTTTCAGATTAAGACCCTGCGTAAACCTTTTTTACTGTCTCTTGTTGTTCTCATCCTCCGGATACTCAATACAACCGAGAAGGATGCTGACGTTATTGGCATGTGGCCACGTCAGGATATTGCACGTACCTAGACACCCGGGGTTTATCATTAAGGGCATTGTTTAGCCCGGCATATGTTATAAAGACCGAATACCTTAGGGTGTGTTTGGCCTCGCGATTTTGGCCTTATATGCATCACCTCCGAATCATGTCTTTGGTCAAATGTTGGGTTTGCCCGGCTCCCATGTTTTGGTACCTTACGTTCCGCTATATCGGCTAAGGTAGCACTGGGAGAACTATTTCGATTGTGTCCTGGTTCATCCGGATGAGCACCTCAGTAGAGAAAGCCGAAAACTAACTGTCATGATATAGCGCGAGACTGGTCAACCACTCAATGCCTCAGCGGAATCTTCAGGATATTCCTCCGCATTAACGAAGGGCCGTTTCCCGGTCATGTACGTACGCGCCCCATATTCGGACGAGCGCAGAAGTACCAGGGGCTATATAGTAGCCCCACCGTCAAACTCCTATGGCTAAGTGAAAGTGTAAAAGCAATATAGTTTGATTGCCTTGTTCGCTGCGCTACGACCTCCTTATTGGACCAAGACGTTGGATCAAATGTGAATACGCGTGTTTTGCAAACACCCCCGCATTATATGCGTGGGGGCGGAAGCCGACGACTGCAAACTTTCAGGTTATATACATATATACACAAACGGCCGCACATGAGGCATCATAATACTTTCAGGCAAAAGTATAAACACAGCCTTGATAACTCAATAAAACATTGTTTTTACAATGGGAGTACATGTCACTAGAACATAATATTCTTCGAGCACTGAGCCTCTATCGAACGGGCGCCTTCAAGAACTTCTTCAAAGTAGTGCTCGGCAGCCACTCGGCCCACGGCTGAACCCTGTGTTGCAACAGTGGTGGCCTCCATCTCTGCCTAGTATGTCTTGACACGGGCAAAGGCCATCCGCGCACCCTCTATCACTACAAAAAAATACACTTCTGTGACGATACGTGTTTGTCACAGTAGGTCGCGTTTTTTGTCATGCATGTACATCCATGACGATTTTATGACAGAATCAAGATAGTCATAGCTGTGCTGTCGCAGAAGTGTTCCATGACATTACCAAAATTATCATCACGGAAGTGTCCACTTCCATGATGATAAATCATGTGTTATTCCGTTGGGCCGTTTCCAGCCCATGTTATCTTTCGGCCTTCTCAGAGCCCATTTATTCTTGGCCTCATTTCCAGCATTTGTTTACTTACGGCCCGTTACTGTCATTTTCTGCTTGTGGGACAAATTCAGCCCGTGGTTACAGTCGGCCCGTTTGTGGTCCGTTAATACGTTGGTCCATTTTCATAGCGTCATCAAATAGGGCCTATTAACGATGGCCTGTTAAGGTTGGCCCATGAATAGACGATTCCAACTGTAGCCCATTTACGGCCATAATGCGGTCTGTTTGGCCCATATTTCACCAATCGATCATACGACCCATATAAGGCCCATTGATGATATGACCCGCAGAAGGCCCATTGTTTCTATGGCCCGTAGAAGGCCCATTGTTTCTATGGCCCGTAGAAGGCCCACTGTTTCTACGACCAGTAGGAGGCCCAATGTCACTACAGTAAATATTAGCCCATGGTTATTGTGGCCTAGTTTTAAAAAATAGGTTATTGCAGCCACTAGCTAACCGCGGAAAAAGAACTGCAATGACTACAAGCAACCAAATAAACAAGACTACAAGGAAATAAATAAGCAAGCAACTAACGCTAGGCTATCACGATTATTACACATATTACATCCACTGGGCATCAAAGTTCGCCACCAGTGCAAATATAGGGAACAAAGCAGCATATCATATACACTGGTTGTCAAACTTGGCGACTAGTGCAAATAAACACCGCAGCAAAACAAATCCAGAACCGAAACCACTTCCGAAGATCTCAAGAAACAATATCCTGGGTATCCATAATGCTGTCAAGATGCTTAGCAAGCTTATTAACTTTCTCTTGTTTGGCGCTTAAATCCTCCAGCGCTTGTTGTTGCACCAGAAAATATGCATCCAAATTCTGCAGGGACTTCCTCAGTCCTTCAGCTTCCTGTGGTAGCACATCTGATCGATGTCTTTAAACTTGAAGTTGAGACTCAAGAAGACGAACTGATTTAGGCAGCGAGTTCGAAGACCTTGTGCCAGCAGTTGTGGCCAGTAAATTGAACACTACATCAAGACAGGACTTTTGGGTTCCCTCACTGTCATCAAGATAGTTTTTATCAGCTTTCTTGGAGACTAACAGGGATGTCTCACTATCTTGTACCTTATCTGCATTACTTCCTTTACCATTGGATAATGCGGTACTGTTCTCCAATATTTTGTCTGCATTCTAAAAGAGAAACAAGCAGACACATCACATGTTTACCATGTTGTATTTGAAACTCATTTTGGTAAATGAGTTCAGTAGTAAAGTGGACAGGATAATAGCATGAAATAAACATATATCTATGTAGCATGATCACTTTATGGTCTATATCATTCTAGTTTTTGTTGCTAAATCAAGATAGAGACACAGTTCAAATAATATTTGTTCAAGACAAAGCAGAATAGATAGAATATAAGTGTGGCTAACTATAGAGCAATAACAACACTTGTAATGTGCATGACATGAGAACATAACTGTTTATTCAATTGAAACTGAAATCAACATAGAGCAGGTTACAACAGCAAACCAGTTAAAGAAACAGGTTTAAAACATACATGTTGCGCCATTGGAGTTTCAATTCCATCCTTCAAATTTGAAAATAGTTGGTATGAGTAAATACAGTAATGCAAGAGCAAAGGAGTATGAACCATAGCTACAAAACCTGACCTAAGAACAAATCTTCTTCTCCTTTAAGCGTTGAGTTGGGATTCGGAGTGGTGGTCCTCGTGCTTTGGGCACTACAGTTCCCTTACTAACTACTCGTGTTTGGGTGCTCTGTGGTGGAGACGGTGCTGTGTCAACTGGAACCGGGTTACTATCTGCCGGGGTTGGGGTTAGAAGGGGTGTAGTTGGTTCTCTGTCCAACTGGGTAGGGGTACAATCTGCGAGAGTCTGGGTTATGTGTGGTGGATCTGGTCCTTGGGCAAGTACAAGCGTGGTTCTATCTGCATCAACTGGTAGCACTATCTTTTCTGAAGACCGTGTTGTTACTCCCTTAGATACTGCCATCACGCTCTCCAATTCAAATGGCTGATAAACAAGAAAAGTAATTGAAAGTATAGACATTGTATGATAGACCGGTGCAATGGATAGTGGGGAATAAAAGAGGGCATGAAATAATTCATATTTATGTTGTCTAACCAAACATGATAGCATGACACAATTTCACATATATGATGGCTAACTAAACAGGATAGCATGACACCATTTCACATTATGATGGCTAACTAAAAAAGATGGAAATACATAGTTCAAAATATGAGACTATGTAAACAGGATGACATGACATAACTATATAATGTGTTTATTAAATAGGTTGGCATGCCATAATTCACATACATTCACGGATAGAATGCCATAATTCAAAATATGATGACTATAAACACTAAACATGATGAGATGATATAACTATATCATGTCTTTATTAAATGGGTTGCCATGCCATAATTCAGATAGATGATGTGTATGTACTATGTAAGCATGATGTCATGATATAATTCAAATATATGACTTATATAGTAAGCAAGTAAGCAGATGGCAATCCATATATGATGTAAAAACTAAGCAATGCAAGACAATATGCATGACATGGGTAATATAACCCTGCCAAGTTTGAGCATAGACCTCAGGAGGAAATAGGATTGGTCATCAGTCTCTAAATCCTCCTCTAAGGAGCTCTCTGTAACCAGCAAGATGTCTGCTTCAGCAGGTAGCATTGTCTGCTCCGAATACCTTGTTTTCACTCCAGATACACCCATCACCGCTTCAAATGGCTGATGCACAGGAAGAGTAGTTGAATATACAAACATTATCGACACATGGAACACGTAATACAAAAAATGATAGCATGATATAATTCACATACATGATGATTGGCTAAACAACATGGCATTGCATAATTCACATATATAATGCCTTTGCAACAAGATAGCATTGTATAATTCACATATATAATGTCTTGCAACAAGATGGCAATGCATAATTCACATATATGGGAATTAGACACTGAACAGGTGGCATTCACACAAAGCATGTCTAAACTAATCAAATGACATAGCAATGCGAGACACCATACGCACGATATGAGCAACATAACCCTGCCAAGTTAGATCATACACCTCGGGGGGGATAGTAGTGGTCATCTGTCTCTGAATCCTCCTCTGAGGAGCTATCCGTAACCAGCGAGATATGCGCTTCGTCAGATAGCATAGTCTGCTCTGAAGACCTTTTTTTCACTCCAGAATTTGCCATCACCGTGTCAAATGGCTGATGCACACGAAGAGCAGTTGAATGTACTAACATTGTTGACAAATGTAATATGTAATGAAAAAAAGGATGGCCTGATATAATTTACATATAAGATAACTGGCTAAGCAGGATGGCATTGCAAAATTCACATATATGATGCCTGGCTAAACAAGATGGCGTTGCATAATTCACATAAATGATGAATAAACTAAACAGATGGCATTCACACAAAGGATGTATAAACTAAGCAGATGACATATTTGATGTATAAAGTAAGCAACGCAAGACACCATATGCATGATATAACCAACATCAGCATGCCAAGTTAGAGCAAAGACCTCAGGGGGTAAATAGGAGTTGTATTCTCCTTCTGAATCCCCCTCAGAACAGATATCTTCCGCTCAATTACAATCCGAAATGCATGGAGGGGGGCTGCCTTTGCGCCTACCATGGAGCGACGTCTGCATGAAATTTTATTGCCACGCAAGGCTCGTCTCTTTTGCTCTACATGTTCAGTTCCATTGTTTACAATAACTGTCATGCATAGGAATAAAACATAGTGAGATTATGTAAGGGGTGCATGCAAAAATCCAGAGTGATGGTAGCAACCTGTGGATAGACCCAAAACCAATAATAGCAGGCAGATAATGGCTTCAGTTAAAAAATACAAATAATGGCTTCTTTACTGTTTGTTTCCCACCCAACATGAAACTCATAGTAGACACCAGAGATTAACCAGATAGTAGATATATACTATTGATAGAGGCCCCGATATGTACCCCACAACCATTTGAAAACTCAAGTTTGACCATTAGTTTGGAGCTGACTTAGAGTCTAATCGGTGAATAGGACGATAAAGTAGCATGTAATAGTAAGCGATGCATAACGTAAGCAGACACGAAAGAGTGCGACCTCTCTTGTAGACCCGTGTAGTCCTTGAGGTCATCTGCTCGGTTGATGATGGTAATGCAGTTTTCATGGCTGCCAGCAGGGGGGAGAAGATCTGAGACAGCGAAAGACAGTCTGGAGGCCGGTTCCCTGCTGTGCTGGACCCTTCTGTCGTTGGAGCAGCTGAGCTGGGGTGGACGACGGCGCAGTAGGAGCGGGACAAACCACGCAAGGTTTTGTTTCACAACTATCTGTAAGAGAAGCAATTCTGTAAGGGCTCGGTTGAATTGGAGGATTCCAACAATGTAGGGATAGGAAATAGACAAGAATAGGATAGGAATGCATGTGCAAAACAGAGAATTTAAAAACACAAGATTTCTGCCAATCTGGGTGTTTGATTCACAACAATTGTAAGATCACAGGATGCAAAGAATCATGGTGAGATTAAGTCAAACCACAAGAAAATGTACGGTTAAAATGCTATTATGCTACTATCTCTTAGTCTCGTGCTTCATGAATAGGAATTTGAAAAGGAGGACAAGTGAAAATTAAAATTCCTACGTTTTTTCTTTCAAGGAGACACTAAAGGAACAAATCTATGTGCTCAGTGGACAATATATATAACATGTACAGTAAAAAGGAGATGCAACAAGTGTACAACCTCTTTGGCGAAGCCATATCGATCTCAGCGTGATTGGGTTGGCCGGTGAAGATGCTCCGACTGACTTTGCTGTCGGAGGAGGGGAAGAAGATCTTAGGCGTCTGGAGATGGAGCCCGAGGTACTGCTCCGCTATGATGGAGGGTGAGGGAGTCCTGGATTAGGGGGTCTCCGAACAGCCGGACTATCTCCATTGGCCGGACTGTTAGACTATGAAGATACAAGATTGAAGACTTCGTCTCGTGTCTGGATGGGACTCTACTTGGCGTGGAAGGCAAGCTAGGCAATACAAAAATGGATATCTCCTCCTTTGTAACCGACCTTGTGTAACCCTAAGCCTCTCCGGTGTCTATATAAACCGAAGGGTTTTAGTCTGTAGGACAACAACCATAACATACAATCATACCATAGGCTAGCTTCTAGGGTTTAGCCTCTCCGATCTCATGGTAGATCTACTCTTGTACTACCCATATCATCAATATTAATCAAGTAGGACGTAGGGTTTTACCTCCATCAAGAGGGCCCAAACCTGGGTAAAACATCATGTCCCCTGCCTCCTGTTACCATCCGGCCTAGACGCATAGTTCGGGACCCCCTACCCGAGATCCGCCGGTTTTGACACCGACATTGGTGCTTTCATTGAGAGTTCCGCTGTGTCATCACTGTTAGGCTTGATGGATCCTACTATCATTAATAGCAATGCGGTCCAGATTGAGACTCCCCGGACAGATCTTCGTATTCGGTGGCTTTGCACTGCGGGCTAATTCGCATGGCCATCTGGAGCAGATTGAAAGCTACGCCCCTGGCCGTCAGGTCAGATTTGGAAGTTTGAACTACACGGCCGACATCCGCAGAGACTTGATCTTCGACGGATTCGAGCCACAGCCGGGTGCGCCGCACTGTCGCAATGGGTATGACCTAGCTCTGCCGCTGAACAGTACCCCAGAGGCCGCGCCCGCATCAGCTCCGACCTTCAGCTCGGAGCCAACTACGCCAAACGAGGACAGGTGGTTAGACACCGCCTCAGGGGCTGCAGTCTCAACGGCAATCGAGCCAAACACCTGCCTAACCCTCTGCGCAGCCCGTGACTCTAAGGTGCCAGACTATTTTTCTGACTCCGAACCGCCCGCGCCCCTGCCAATCGAATCCGATTGGGCGCCAATCATGGAATTCACCACTGCGGATATCTTTCAGCACTCGCCCTTCAGCGACATTTTCAATTCACTAAGGTCTCTCTCTTTGTCAGGAGAGCCCTGGCCGGATTATGGCCAACAGGATTGGGATGCGGACGACGAAGAAATTCGACGCCCACCCACCACCCACTTAATAGCCACTGTCGATGACTCAACCGACATGCTTGACTTTGACTCTGAAGACATCGACGGTTTGGACGATGATGCGGGAGGCGAAGAGGAACCACCGCCCGGAGGGCGCTGGACATCCACTTCATCATATGACGTATACATGGTGGACACACCAAAAGAAGACGATGACGAGGAACGGAAGGACGCACCGAAGGCTTGTTCCCTTGATAAGAAGTCAAAAGCAGCGGCGCAAGCGCCGCCCCAAATCCCGCCTCGGCAGAAATAACAATCATACAGACCCAGCGTTGGAGCAGGGCGAACCACTGCCGGACCACGGCAATACGGAGAATCAAAACGAACAAACCAATTCTGTCAAAGATAATAGTCCGGACGACATAACGCCGGACAGGCACCGGAGCAGCAGAATGCCCGTCAAAGGCTTGTTGCCACCACGAGGAGTCTGAAAAAGCAGAAGCAAAGGCTCAAGGCTGCACAGGACACACTCCAAATCAGATGGAGTAAAGTACTCAACACAGCAGTGAAGTATGGCGACAATCGCCCCACCTAGAGCTACCCAAAGCGGAAGTTGCTACCTGAAGTCGATGAGGAGGCCTCAGACCCCCCACAACCAAAACTCAAAACAGCCACCTGGCCGGATAGACGACCTCACGACCAACATAAAGCGGCAAACAATGCCACTCACAAGACAATACGTGATCCACGCGAGGGCTATCACCAAAAGGACGACGCAACTAGATCCATCTATGGACCACGCAAGCGCGCCCCAGCATACAATGTAACACAACAAACATCCGAACAACGTGGTACACCCAGATACAGGGGTGCCGCACACCCCCTATGTTTCACCGATGAGGTGCTGGACCATGAATTTCCAGAGGGATTCAAACACGTAAACATAGAGGCATACGACGGAACAACAGACCCTGGGGTCTGCATTGAGGACTATATCCTCCATATCCATATGGCTCAAGGAGATGATCTCCACGCCATCAAGTACTTACCCCTCAAGCTCAAAGGGCCAGCTCATCACTGGCTTAAAAGCCTCCCCGAAAACTCCATTGGAAGCTGGGAAGATCTCGAAGACGCTATTCGGGCAAATTTTCAAGGGACTTATGTCCGATCTCCTGACACGGACGATTTGAGTCATATAACTCAACAGCCCGGAGAGTCAGCCCGAAAACTTTGTAACATGTTTCTTACTAAAAAGAACCAAATTGTCGACTGTCCGGACGCTGAAGCCTTGGCAGCTTTTAAGCACAGCTTCCGTGACGAATGGCTTGCCAAACACCTCGGCCAAGAAAAGCCGAGAACAATGGCAGCATTAACAAGCCTCATGACCCGCTTTTGCGCAGGTGAGGACAGCTGGCTAGCCAGATGCAGCACCAGCGACCCCAGTACATCTGAAGTTAGAGATGGAAACGGGAAATCACGGCACAACAGCAATAACAAACGCTGGAATAAAGAAGACAGCACGAAGAGCACGGCAGTAAATGCTGGATTCAAAAGCTCTCAGCCAGGTCAGCAAAAGTCGCCCTCTAAAGGCGCCAGAGACGAACTGTCCATCCTAAACAAAATTCTGAACCAAATATGTCAGATCCATAGCACCCTTGGTAAACCCGCCAATCATACCCATAGAGAATGTTGGGTCTTCAAGCAGTCCGGCAAGCTCAACGTCGTACACAAGGGGGAGGATACACCAAGCGAAGACGAGGATGAGCCTCTCAAGCAAGACATTGGGGAACAAAAGAAATTTCCACCAGAAGTCAAAACAGTAAACGTGTTACACGTGATCAAAGGAAGAAACAAAACGGCACTCCCAAAAAAATATGCCCAAAGGCCTATCACCGCGGAGTCCTGCCACTGGTCGTCTCAACCGATCACTTTCGACCATCATGACTACTCAGCAAGTATCCGGCGTGCAGGATGGGCTGCCATGGTACTAGACCCAATAATTGACGGATACCACTTCACACGAGTCCTGATGGACAGTGGTAGCAGTCTAAACCTGATATACCAGGACACAATCCGCGAAATGGGGATAGACCCAACAAAAACTTGCCATAGCAATACTACCTTTAAAGGAGTAACTCCAGGCCCAGGGGCTCATTGCACGGGCTCCCTGCTACTAAAGGTTATATTCGGCTTCCCCGGTAACTTCCGTAGCGAACATTTAACCTTCAACATCGCTCCGTTCCAAAGTGGCTATCAAGCACTATTCGGACGCGAAGCTTTCGCCCGCTTTAATGCAATACCGCACTACGCTTCCCTCACACTCAAGATGCCCGGCCCACGTGGCATCATTATAGTAAATGGAATTATTAAGCGATCTTTGCGCGCCGAAGAGAGTGCGGCTGCCTTGGCAGCCGCACACTAAAAACGGCCTCACTAACTAAAGCATTTAACAGGTCGTCAAGACCTCGAACACGGTTAGACGAGTCCGGCGCAGCTATATGTAATTCATACCGGAACAATGGTCACACCCCTATTACAAATACAAGGGGCTCAACGCGCGCAGACAAGTGGCAATTTTTACTCATTTTGAATTATACATGGTTTCTTTAAAAACTATCTTTTTGCACGACAACTTTTTCACCTAAGTTCCTCTCTTTTACAGATGATCATCGTGCTACACCCATCCAGGATATGACACAACTGAGACACAGGCGCAGACGTGCAGCAGGGACCCGCTCCAAGGATTCTTTTTAGATTAAGACCCTACGTAAACCTTTTTTTACTGTCTCTTGTTGATACATATCCACCGAATTCACAGCGCAGTTGAGAAGGATGCTGACGTCTTGGCATGTGGCCACGTCAGAATAATGCACGTACCTGGACACAAGGGGCTTCTTACAAAGGGCACTATTTAGGCCCGGTTTATACCATAAAGACCAAATACCTTAGGGAGTGTTCGGTGTCGGGAGTTTGCCTCATATGCATCAGCTCCGAATCATTGTCTTTGGTCAAATGTTGGCTTTGCCCGGCTCTAGTGTTTTGGTGCCTTACGTTTCGCTTTATCGGCTAAGGTAGCACCAGGAGAACTACTGCGATTGTGCCCTAGTTCATCCGGACGAGCACCTCAGTAGAGAAAGCCGAAAACTGACTGTCATGATATAGCATGAGACTTGTCAACCACTCGATGACCTATCGGAATGTTAGAATTCCTCTGCCTTAACGAAGGGCCATTTTCCAGCAAGGCATGTACGCACCCCGAGATCGGGAGAGTGCGGAGCCACCAGGGGCTATCTAGTAGCCCCACTGTCAAACTCCTATGGCTAAGTGAAACTATTAAAGCATTATAGTCCAGTTGCCTCGCTCGCTACGCTGTCACCTCCTTAATAGGACCAAGACGTTGGGTTAAGTGTGAACATGCATTTTTTGCGAGCACCTCTGCATTATATGTGTGGGGGTTGAAGCCGACGGGTGCAATCTTTCAGGTTATACACATGTATACATAAACGGCCGCACAGGAGACATCATACTACTTTCAGGCAAAAGTATAAACATAGCCTTATAAAAACTTCATAAAAGCATTGTGTTTACAATGAGAATACATATCACTCAAACATAATATTCTTCGAGCACTGGGCCTCTATCAAACGAGCACCCTCGAGAACCTCCTCGAAATAGTGTTCGGCAGCCACTCGGCCTATGGCCGAGCCCTGCGCCGCAAAGTGGTAGCCTCCATCTCCGCCCAGTATGCTTTAACACGGGCAAGGGCCATCCGCGAGCCTTCTATGCACGCTGACCTCTTCATCATATTAATGCGCGGCACCGCACCAAGGAACTGTTGCACTAAGCTGAAATAGTTGTTCGGCTTTGGCTTTTCCGGCCATAGCTGATCCACAAGAGACCTCATGGCGAGTCCGGACAACCTATTCAGTTCGGCCCATTTGGATAGTTGGTCAGTCAATGAAAGCGGATGCTCTGGAACGTGGAATTGCGACCAGAACAGCTTGTCCACTTCACGATCTGTCTAACCTTGGAAGTACTTGGCCGCATTGGCAGCGCTCGCCGCCAAATCCATATACGCATTTGCCGAACTCCACAGCCGATCCAGACGGGCATACCGCGGATCTCCGAACTTCCTCCGTAACATGAAGGGTTTCCCAGCCGCAATATCCCCGGCTTCCCACAGCTCCTCCTTCTTCGCTCTCATAGCAGAACGGGTGTCTTTGTCCGCCGCCGTGGCCTTCTCAAGGTCCGTTGCCTTCGCTCGGTTTTCTTTTTCAAGGACCCGGCAACGGTCAGTAGTGTCTTTTAATTCTACGGCCATATTGGCCATCTTCTCTTGGCTCTCGCAATGTGCGGCCTTCTCGGCTTTCAACTCTTCGGCTGCTTTCAAAGCAGCGGCATTACTAATCCTCGCTTGTTCTGGCTCGGGCAAGTTCTGCCCGCAAGGTTTCCACGGTGGCAGCTCCATCTGCAATCACAACATATTAAAGATACTGGCATCATACTGGTCTTACTATGTGGCGTTCACCAGATAATAACACCTACCCTGTGCCTCGTCAAGCCTCTTGTTAACAAGCTCGATGTCGGCGTCTGCCGCATCCAGTTGCCGTTTTAATTTGGCAAACTCACTAGTCCGGCTAGCCACCGGTGCTTCCACCACCTGCACATAGGGGCAGTCTGGTTATTGCCTGGGAATATGATCCTCTATTCACCGCCATTCTCGACGACAACCAGAGTCTCAGGGGCTACTATCTACACAGGGCACTCCTAACATATGCAATACTATCACATATTATCTCACATACCTCAAAGCCTGTCAGTAGACTCATAAAGGCTTCATGTAATCCGCTTTCGGCGGACGAGATTCTCTCCATCATCGTACCCATCAGCATATGGTATTCTTCTGAGATGGCTGCTCGCCCCAGCAACTCCCTCAAAACGTCCGACCGCACACCAGACGGTGCCGGACTCTTTTGTCTGCTCTCTTCGGGAGCCGGACACTGGGGACTTCGGGGGTCTATGGGATTATCTTCTGGCCTCACCGGATCCGGAGAGGCCCTCCGTGACGACATTTCGGGGTCGCCCGCTTCTTGAGCGGAGGAGTCCGGGGGAGGCGTTTCACTCTCCATCATCTCTGGAAGAAGATCCCCCGAAGACGAGCTCATCTGAGAGGGGCTAAGGCCCGAACTGCAAGATATATGTGGTGGTTATTTTCTCAGAAAAAAGATAGCATACCTTTACTATTAAAGTATTTTGGATCACTTACGACTCGTTGGAGGGCTGATCCCCCTGACGGACTTTGTGCGACAAAAGCACCCTCCGAGGCAGGACCCTTTGTTCGAGACTTCTTCTCCCGTTTGGAGGCTTTGGCTTCCGGATCCTCGGAAGCAGTCCTTTTCCTCCCCCGATTGTCCTCCTTCGTGGATACGCTCATTCCCTTGGTTGGAACGGGCAGCGTTGGGGGCCCGCGTACGCCCGTATTATCCCCCCGGAATCTTCCACTACTAGGGAAAAGGCTAGCAGCAGCGCGGGTTTTAGGCCTATCAGCAGGGCGGGTGCCCGCGCTACCAATAAGGCGCTACAGCTAACTCTTAGTAGTAGCACTGCCTGTACCCGCGCTACCACTATTGACTATAGCAACAACGCTTTTCAGGAACGCGCTGCTATTACTTAGCTGTAGCGATTTACCAGTCCAGCGCTACTTATCTTTCACCATTTCCCCATTCCAGCTTCGATAAACTGCAATTTCCAGATACTAGGTACTACTAGATATCAATTTCATAAAGCATTATAGGTACTAGGTAGTACTCCCTCGGTTCGAAATTACTCGTCGTGGTTTTAGTTCAAATTTGAACTCAAACCACGACGAGTAATTTGGAACCGAGGGAGTACTAGATAACAATTTCATATATACTCAACATGCATCCTCAAGCAGTACAAGGTGACATCGACGACAATCATCATATTTAGTTCTAGATGATATCGACGACGATCATCATATGTAGTTCTACATGATATCGACGACGATCATCATATGTAGTTCTAGATGATATACCCACACACACATATGTAGTTCTAGATGATATCGACGACGATCATCATCCTTAAGCCTGGGCGGTGGGTGTTCCTGATAGTAATTAGGATGGCCTGTCCAGCACGAAGATTCTTGCCAACGAGGAATCTCTTCCACCCAACCGAGTTCAAGTGTGTGCGACCATCTGTGCCCATGCGGTAAGTACATGTGGTGATGGAGCCCCTTGCGGTAAGGCATAGTCCAACTGAGCCTTCTTCATCAGGCTCGATACCACAACTCACAAATAGGTTCTTTGGCAATCTCTGAATAAGAAAAACATATCAATTAATAAATAGCCTCACACATACTCTTGCAAATATATTTCTATTAAGTCTAGATTTCTACACTATCAAAAGACACAGTACTATGCATTTGTACTAATTAATCATGAATTCTACTAATAAGTATATATATGGATTGTCTACACTATTAATAGTTCCTTGGATTCTACACTAATAAGCATGTGATCAGACTCTACACTAAAGTATATCATCGACTAGATTCCACAAAGCATATCATTGGACTCTACACTAAGCATATCATCGGATTCACTAAGCATATAATCGTATAATTTGCATTTGTAAGTATAACAATAAAGCATATATATATCATCAAATTACTACATGCAGTACGTATAGCATACCATTTCATGCCGATCGACCATGGTACTTGTCAGGCGGGTCACGAATGGCACCCCGACAAAGTCATCACGTGGTGGAATTATGTCCCATAGGTTGCACACCTCCTCCTCGCTCAGCCTCATTCTTTGAGCTATGATGGCTTCATGAAGTGGGTTCTCATCATCTTCATTGAGTGGGTCCTCATTATCTTCATCATCTTCGTCATCTTCATCATCTTCCACCAGGTTGATATAAATGACAACCAGCTTGGGTCTTTCTGCTCTGAAGGAGAATCTGATCAACTCTCCACCAGTAAGATGCATGCGAGCGAGGAAACGGGCCCATCCATCTCCTCCAATCTGTGACATATTGCGTCCTTTCTCGACCTCCATAGTGTATGGCCCCCCAGGAGCCTCAAATGTCACAGTGTCTCCTGTTAGCTTGTTGAATTTCAACCTCACATTGCATGGGACGATCTGTGTAAGAAAAGCAAAATGACACAATGCAGTAATGCCAACACTAAAAATAAAATAGTTGTTACATTTCATCTAATTTCTTACCGCCGCATGACGAAAACTCGGATGGAAGTAGATGCCGAACAGCTTGCCAGTTGCAAGGCTGCTGGCGCACCTTGACTTGCACAGTCGACATAGTGGTGCTGGTGGTGGCGCCATTTTCCTAAAGCAATATGAGCAAAGGATTAACGATTCACTTCGCAGGAAACAAGTGGAAAATTTAACTAAATTGGCACCTACATTTTGCCAAAAAATAACTTATTACAAAAAAACTAAATCGAGCATACTAAATCAACTAAATCAACTAGCATACTAAATCCACTAGCATACTAAATCCACTAGCATACTAAATCAACTAAATCAAAATGTTCTAAATCAACTAGCCTACTAAATCAACTAGCCTACTAAATCAACTAGCCTACTAAATAAACTAAATCAAAATGTTCTAAATCAACTAAATCAACTAGCCTACTAAATCAACTAAATCATATCAACTAAATCAAAATGTTGCATATGAAAGCCTACTAAATCAAAATGTATCAGGGAGGAGGGACAAGGAGGGGCGACTCGAGGAGGGAGAAGATAGTAGGACAGAGGAGGAAGGCGGAGCGAAGAGGGGCCGGCCGACGGCGAGTGGAGGGAGGACGGATCGAGGAGGAAGGCGGAGCGAGGAGGGGGCAGCCAGCGGCGAGTGGAGGGAGGACGGAGGAGGAGGCCGGTACCGAGTCCAGCGAGGAGGATGAGGCGACAGCGGCACAGATCGGGGGAGGGGCAATGGGGGAGGACCGGCGGCGCGGGGGGTGAGGAGCAGACCGTGAGTGTGTGTGAGTGTGATCTGTGGATGAGGCTAGTGAGTGGGGGGAGATGGCATGGAATAGCAGTAGCGCGCTATAGGTAAACGCGCTACTGCTAAACTACCTATCAGTAGCGCCTTTCGGCCTGAACGCGCTACTGCTATGTGTCAGTATGTAAAAATAGACATAGACATAAAAAATACGCTGCTGCTACGTTACGCTGAATGCGCTAAATGCGCTGAATGCTCATTGATTTTTGTAGTTAATTTAGCAGTAGCGATTATTGCCTGAATGCGCTGCTGCTATGTTACGTAGCAGTAGCGCTGTTTATTTTAACGCGCTGCTGCTATAACTGGCCTCGCAGCGGCGTCGTGGGAATTTTAGCAGTAGCGCTTCTTGGAGTGCACGCGCTACTGATAAACTTGTTTCAGAAGCGAGTTTCCATGGCCCGCGCTACTGCTACTTAGCAGCAGCACCTGATTTTAAAGCGCGCTGCTGGTAAGATTTTGTGTATAGGCTTTTCCCTAGTAGTGTTCCTTCGAGGGCTCCGGGCAAGGTGCAACCTCGAGCATCTTTTCCAATACCGGATTTTCCAAACCCTCCGGGAGGGGGGCCAAACACCGAATCATCTTCACCTTTGTTAGCCAGTCCTGGTCAGAAATCGAATTCTCAGAAATAACTTCATGACGAATAAAAGACAGTGTGTTCGGCCAGAGGATTTCTTACTTGTTCGGCGGCGCGGTTACTGCTCAGGCCCACGTCCTCAGTAATATCCGGACACTCTACTTGAGGTCCGAAGAATGACTTGTACATCTCCTCGTGCGTCAGGCCAAGGAAACTTTGAATGGCACGTGGTCCCTCTGGGTTGAACTCCCACAAGCGAAGGGGCTGACGTCTGCAAGGCTGGACTTAACGAACCAGCATAACTTGTATTACCACAGCCAAATTAAAATCTCCCTCAAAGAGATCTCGGATACGGCTTTGCAGTATATTCACGTCCTTGGCTGGACCCCAGCTCAAACCTCTGCTAATCCATGACATCAGTTGTGGTGGGGCCCGAGCGGAAAGCGGGGGCAGCCACCCACTTGGCACTTCTGGGAGCCATGACGTAAAACCACTCTCGTTGTCATAATTCGGACACCTCTGGAAAGGAACCTTTCGGCTATGGAGCTCCTGCCATCTTGCCTATTGATGCACCTCCGCACGCTGCATGTTGCCCCTCGATCATCTTCGGCTTTACTTCAAAGTTCTTTAGCCACAAGCCGAAGTGAGGGGTAACACGGAGGAAGGCCTCACACACGACAATAAATGTCGAGATGTGGAGAAAGGAGTCCCGAGCTAGATCCTGGAAATCTAGCCCGTAATAGAACATCAAACCCCTGACAAAAGGATCCAGAGTGAGGCCTAGACCTCGGAGGAAGTGGGAAACGAATACAACGTTCTCGTTGGGTTCGGGAGTAGGGATGGTCTGCCCTCGAGCAGGCAGCCGATGCGAAACCTCGGCGGTGAGGTATCTGGCCTCCGTCAACTTCTTAATGTCCTCTTCCATAACGGAGGAGGGCATCCATCAGCCTTGAAGGCTGGATCCGGACATGATTGAAGATCCAGAGCACCTAACCTGGGCTTTGGGTGTTAGAACTCGAGGCGGGAGAAGGGTTCGATTGAGCACGAGAGGGAAAAAGTGAAAACATCGTCCCTTTATAAAGAGGGTGAATACCAAGTGTCCTCTCCGTAGCCGTTTAGGACTTGCCTATAATCTAGGAGTCCTAGAAACGGTTGGGTTACCCACAACCGCATTAATGAGAATCTCGTAATTGGGGGAACACAATCTCTGCTTTGACAAGACGTGTCAAGAAACCGCCTCGCGTTATGTGTGGAGCTGGTTGAAGAAAAACGGTTCAAATAATCACCGGGCCATGACATAACGTCATGCTACCAAAACAAACCAGCAAATTAGATCTTCGAAAATATTATTCTCTCTAGGGTGGAATGTGGAACTTATTTTGCAGGGTCGGACACTATCCTCATATTCAAATTCTCCTGTGGTGTATTTGGAGAAGGAACCCGCCTTGCAATGCCGAAGATAATACTGCGCGCAGGACTCATCGTCATTAAAGCCTGGTTCAGGGGCTACCGAGGGAGTCCTAGATTAGGGGGTCTCCGGACAGCCGGACTATCTCCATTGGCCGTACTGTTAGACTATGAAGATACAAGATTGAAGACTTCGTCTCGTGTCCGGATGGGATTCTACTTGGTGTGGAAGGCAAGCTAGGCAATACGAATATGGATATCTCCTCCTTTATAACCGACCTTGTGTAACCCTAACCCTCTCCGGTGTCTATATAAACCGAAGGGTTTTAGTCCGTAGGACAACAACCTTAACATACAATCATACTATAGGCTAGCTTCTAGGGTTTAGCCTCTCCGATCTCGTGGTAGATCTACTCTTATACTACCCATATCATCAATATTAATCAAGCAGGACGTAGGGTTTTACCTCCATCAAGAGGGCCCGAACCTGGGTAAAACATCCTGTCCCCTGCCTCCTGTTACCATCCGGCCTAGACGCATAGTTCGGGACCCCCTACCCGAGATCCGCCGGTTTTGACACCGATAGAGGGTTACATCGTTGGAGCAGCTCTAGTGAGTTGTACGACACCGAGGCTGAAGCAGGACAAGAGAGATGACGTAACCTGAGTGGAATTCTGAGTTAACCTGAGTGGAATTCTAATAGAATCTCCAATACATGACGTAAAATACATAACCACAAAGTGCTAGATGTAAAATACATCTGCCGCTCATCTCTGAACTTAACTGCCAAAGCTTAACTTAACTGTCGAAACTGAACTTAACTGTCGAAACTGAATGCACTAGCAAGGTGAGGCTACACATTGGTCGACTGACTTTTTCATCTCTGGTCAGTCGATTTTGCAGCCGTCGGATACGAAATCAAGGGCCTACGGTTCATCTTCAACCTCCACCCCCCTGAGCCGCCAGCCACCACCGGCCAAACAACAGCCCCCCGCCGCCCGCGTCCCGCAGTGCGCCGCCCCGCCAGCCTCGAAAACACTCCCCACCGCCGGTCCGCCGCCGCCCTGGCCATCCCTCTAGGCCCCCCCGTGCCGAGCTTTTTCTTTGGTGATCCCCACGCCACCGCCGCGCCAACACGCCGCCACCACCGGCGACCACCACCCCCATCCTGAACCCTAAGATAGATAGTGGGGTACCTCTCCGGTGAGCCCCCCTCCCTACTGCGGCTGGTTCTTCCTTCACCCCGGCGAGCCCCGCCCACCCCCTGAAAATCGACTGACCCAAAAGTCGATTCAGTTGACTGAAGTGTAGCTAAATCGGAGCAGCATCGCAAGCAAGAGCAAGAGCGAGAGCAGCAGCGCGAGAAAGAGCTATAGCAAGAGCAGACCAGGCAGGGGACCGAGAGCAAGAGCATAGCAGCAGCGCGAGCGACAGCTAAAGCAGCAGCAGCTCCTACTGATGTGGACATCGCTGCCGAGGGAGCGACACCGTGGAGGAAGTGGCCGGCGACGCCGCCGTGGATGGAGCCGCGCCGCGTCGGCTCGGGACCGAGCGCCGGCAGCACCATGAGATCGAATCAAGAATAAAATGCGGCAATTAGTGTACAACCTCTTTGGTGGCGCCGATTGGGCCGCAGTTTCATACGAGGTGGAGGAGGATGGTGTGGGAATGGAGGACAGTGATGATGATGCTCTTCCGGTGGTGCAGGTGAAGACGGCAGTGTGGGAATGGAGGTGGCGCAAAAGACGAGGGGAACATCGGGGCAGATCCTTGGAGGTGGAGGACGGGGTGGCTGAACCTGCAGGACGATGAGATCGACGACGGATCCTCATCCAGTACGGTGGATGAGGGACGTCGATGTGTTGCTATGGACGGCGTCATCGGGGAAGAGGCTCCGGCTGGGTGGCGGACGGAGCAGGGTGTGGGGTTTCATCGCGGGTTTTGGCGACCTCGATGTATGAATGGGTGGGTGGATGGGATGGCAGTGGGGAACCATGGCTTGAAGACGCGCTTGTCCGAAATGTGGGGTAAGTTATGAAAGTACCCCCACCGATTTGAGGT
The DNA here is from genome assembly GCF_002162155.2 of Triticum dicoccoides. NCBI lineage: Eukaryota > Viridiplantae > Streptophyta > Magnoliopsida > Poales > Poaceae > Triticum > Triticum dicoccoides. The sequence continues at coordinate 607,508,421 of NC_041382.1, read as the reverse complement.
GGTTCTTTCGGTTCAGGGGTACCATGGGCATTTCGCGTGTCAGGATTTCACAGGAGGTGGGAGTTTTCGCGCGCATTGTAATTTCGGAATAGCAAGGCGCGAGTTGAGATGGAGGGAGTTGTCGGAGCACAACGAGACAAAGATATATCTTAAATATTTCCGGACAAGCCTAACATGTACTGTACCAAATCAATGCGCACTTCAAATGTCATTCAAAACTTTGAATTCATGTTATGTTCAATTAAAAAATTTCGCTACATGTATAATGCATGCAACCTACTACTCAAACGAACGTTTTAGTGCATTCCTAACGTATATACTACCGCTTCAATATGAACTAAATTTGAATTCGTTTCTCTATTTGAATAAGATCTACAATAATGATTGTTGTGAAGTCAAAGCATTTGAATTCGTTTCTCTATTTTAATAAGATCTACAATCATCATTATTGTCAAGTTAAACCATCGTTTGTGTATTATCTTCACAGCACCACATGATTAGTCTCGAGTTACATATGAACTATGTGTACTATATGAACTCGAACTAGATTTTTTGAATCCACTTTATTTTGATTTCAAATCACATTACATTTCTAGCTCTAGCTAGATCTTCATAATCTAAACCATGTCTCATATGTATAATGTGTTTATCACATTATGTATGGTGCCCCGCCCCCTACGCCTACAAGTATTTAGATGTGAGTTGCAAACAGCACACATTACCACAAATTCAAATAAAATGTGAGAATGTTCAATATATAGTATTGTTTAGATTGTTCGATATTTAGTTGTAAGCTGCAAACGCCACACATTATCACAAATTCAAATAAAATGTGAGATTGTTTGATGTATAGTATGGTTTAGATTGTTCGGCATTTAGCTGTGAGTTGCAAATGCCATGCATTATCACATTATGGTATAACATGTGCACAGCACGTGTATCACCGCTATATACATGCATGCAATGTTTAAAACACTATGATCTCCTATTCAAATATATGAATCCGCTTTCATATCAAATTATGATCTTTGTTAGTCTCTTACACCCACACAATCCTCCAACCTTTGTAGCTACCACTAACTTTCTCTCGTGCATGCACACGCCCTCCTCGCCCTCCCCCTCCCTCGGCATTCTATCCACCGGGCACATTCATTTTTTTCTTTAGGTTGTTCTCCCATAGTCTCCACAACTCCTTTCCGACACACACCGATCGATAAACCTCTCCAGCGATGCCTTCCTACAACATACACACACACACCTTGAATCTCCTCCTTTATGTGTCCTTGCCTCGTGTCTCTCATACGGCCAGACACACGTGTAAACTCTCGCCCCTCTTTTCATCGATCTCACAACCGCACACTCCTCCCCCTATCTAGCTAGTAGTTGGGCCTCTCGCACCACCTCCTAGATCCATTCTCTCTGTCTATCCGACTCGCTGGGCCTTATAAGCCTCTAACAAATGGACGAACACGGACCGATCTCTTGCTATACATATAGCTAGCTAGGTCCTTATAACTCGTTTTTACCCACACGTAAATCGATCTACCTCATTAGTTGTGTCTCTCCCTTCCTTTGACAAACAACAATTGATCTACCGATCTAGTTAGGTTTGCTTACCAAACACATGGTTCCCCTTCATCATCCATGGATGCGTCCCAACAGATCTATCACGCACAGGCACACACAGAAACACATCCCCACTCTTATTGATAACATTGCAGTTCCACCCTTAGTTTGTCTAGTAGGCCTCTCCCATCTTCGAGAAGCAACTCCATCACCCATCCAGCACTCTACCCCTCTCCCTCCCTCCCTCTCCCTCCCCTCTCTCTCTCTCTCCTCTCTCTCTCTGTCCCATCATATTTTCCGTCCTTCAGTTATGTATGGATGTCGACCAATCTCCCTCAAGACATAGCTGGGTCTCTCCTTCTCAACACATATACGAGTCGTTCTACCACTATAGTTAGGCCTCTGCCTACCCCTCCCCCCACCCCCTCCCACACACACATCGATACATCGAGCTCTCTAGTCATGTCTCCCTGGCACACACAAACTTGACGTGTTCCCTCTAATGTTCCGGTAGGTCAGTCGCCCTATATCTTTGACTTGCACACACACACAATTTCGATGGATCTCTTCATCGATCTCGCACCCACCCACTTGATCCTCTCTTCGACTCTATCGATATCTATCACCCCTCCCTCTCTTCTCGTGGATTGCCCGACCCTCTATGTATGATATGGATAGGCCTTCCCAACCACACCCACGCGGGTACACGGTGGAGCTTATGTCTGTACGAAAAAGGCAGCCCACGTGGTAATTTGGCACATGTACTGGTTGTCCACTTGGTGGAGGGAGGATCTTCTACCACAGGTGAACAAACAAATTGCGACTTGATGTGTTATGTGAAAAAGAGAGGCAAACCATGTGGGGCCTACCTTAGAGGCAAGGCTCTATACACTGGAGTACTTTTGATGTGTCCCGTCAACTCGTAGAACAAGGAGAAGCTTCCTTAGTATGCCGTCTCCCCCGTCCCTACCTTAGATTTCACCATGTCTTTGTAGGATGTATATAGATGCATTTTAAGTGTAGATTCATTCATTCTGTTCCGTATGTAGTGGAATCTCTACATAGACTTATCTACTAGTAATAGCTAGCCCCCACTACTAGGAATTCTCTATCCTCTCCTTGAGCCACATCATCAAAATTGATGTAGCCGTTAGATGAAGTAAATCAGTCCGTAATAGCCGTGTGATCTAGACGTTGAGATGCTCCGCACTAAGCCACATGCAAGCATGCAGAAATACCGTGGCACATGCATGTGAGTGGGTTTTAAATCACATCAACATGTTTGCATGCAAGTGATACGTCTCCAACGTATCTATAATTTTTGATTGCTCCATGCTATATTATCTACTGTTTTGGACTATATTCGGCTTTATTTTCCACTTTTATATTATTTTGGGACTAACCTATTAACCAGAGGCCCAGCCCAGAATTGTTGTTTTTTTGCCTATTTCAGTGTTTCGAAGAAACAAAATATCAAACGGAGTCCAAACGGAAAAAAAATCTTCGGCAACGTGATTTTCTCACCGAACGTGATCCAGGAGACTTGGACCCTGCTCCAAGGAACAAAAGAGGTGGTCATGAGGGTGGGGGCGCCCCCCATAGGGCGCGCCCCCTGCCTCATGGGCCCCTCGTTGCTCCTCCGGCGTACTTCTTCCTCCTATATATACACACGTACCCCCAAACAATCAGAACAGGAGCCAAAAACCTAATTCCATCGCCGCAACTTTCTGTATCCACGAGATCCCATCTTGGGGCCTGTTCCGGAGCTCTGCCGGAAGAGGGCCGTCATCATGGAGGGCTTCTACATCATCCTAGCCCCTCCGATGAAGTGTGAGTAGTTTACCTCAGACCTTCGGGTTCATAGTTAGTAGCTAGATGGCTTCTTCTCTCTCTTTGAATCTCAATACAAAGTTCTCCCCTCTCTTGTGGAGATCTATTCGATGTAATCTTCTTTTTGTGGTGTGTTTGTTGAGACCGATGAATTGTGGGTTTATGATCAAGTCTATCTATGAATAATATTTGAATCTTCTCTGAATTCTTTTATGTATGATTGGTTATCTTTGCAAGTCTCTTCGAATTATCCGTTTGGTTTGGCCAACTAGATTGGTAGTTCTTGCCATGGGAGAAGTGCTTAGCTTTGGGTTCGATCTTGCGGTGTTCTTACCCAGTGACAGAAGGGGCGGCAAGGCATGTATTGCATCGTTGCCATCGAGGATAACAAGATGGGGTTTATTTCATATTGCATGAATTTATCTCTCTACATCATGTCATCTTGCTTACGGCGTTACTATGTCTTTAACTTAATACTCTAGATGCATGCTGGATAGCGGTCGATGAGTGGAGTAATAGTAGTAGATGCAGAATCATTTCGATCTACTTGTCACGAACGTGATGCCTATATACATGATCATGCCTAGATATTCTCATAACTATGCTCAATTCTGTCAATTGCTAAACAGTAATTGGTTCACCCACCGTAGAATACTTATGCTCTTGAGAGAAGCCACTAGTGAAACCTATGGCCCCCGTGTCTATTCTCATCATATCAATCTCCATCACTTTAATCTTGCTTTGCTTTTTTACTTTGCTTTTACTTTTACTTTGCATCTTTATACCAAAAATACCAAAAATATTATATCTATCAGATCTCACTCTCGTAAGTGACCGTGAAGGGATTGACAACCCCTAATCGTGTTGGTTGCGAGTAGCTATCGCTTTGTGCAGGTACGAGGGACTTGAGCGTGGGCTCCTACTGGATTGATACCTTGGTTCTCAAAAACTGAGGGAAATACTTACACTACTCTGTTGCATCATCCCTTCCTCTTCGGGGAAAACCAACGCAAGCTCAAGACGTAAACGCAAGAATGCACCGGTGGCATGCATGTAAGTGAGCTTTTAAGTCCCATTAACATGTCAAAAAGAAAAATATAATCCCATTATGCAGTAGGAGTTGGCTGATCTTTTTTCCTGACGTGGGATGATCTAAATGATGATGGGAGTTTATTTACTTTGGCTACCACATTTGTCATGCGGTTATAAGTTTTTTTAGTTCTATGAAATCGATAATTTTGCGCAGAGAGATATACCGCTGTTCCGCGGCAACGCTCGGGGACTCATCTAGTAATATTTAGGAACAGAGGGAGTACTGTGTAAAGAGTTAGGTGTCGCACGGTGATAGTGTGAGGTGGGCCATGTAATCACTAAGCGTGCGTGTTTTCACTGCTCTTGCACGCCCCCGCTGTAAGAATGGAGAAAATTGTAATCTAGTAGTAGTACCTCCTTTCGCCGAACGTGGGACATCCAGCAGTCCTACTACCTCAGTAATAAAGACCAATGAGCCGTTAAATCACATAGACCCAGCAGTAAGTTCGACGGACGAAGCAACCATCACTCTTGCGCCAGTGAGTGGTCGCGTCCGCTCTGCCCGGTCATGAATGCGACACTGATTCTTTGGAGCGGCGCTAACCGTTTCGGGCGGGAAGAGCGCGCGGGCGATGGAGGGGCTTTGGGTGGGCGAGGCTGGTCAGGAGCGGGCGTGCCAGCTATTCGCATGTCCCTACTGGACACGCCCGGAAATGAGAGGATGCACCGACTCTCGCGGCTAAAATCGTACACTACACAACATCTCTCTGTAGGAGTAGGTCTATCTATCGCTCTCTCTAACACACACATACTGTTAAACACCCACATACACACACACACACGCACACGCACGCACCTTGGTCCCGTTGCACCTTCTAACGTGAATTATTACACCTAGACAGAGGGAGTAGTAAGTATACGAGATACGGTGGCACACAGACTTAAGTCGAATACAAGTGCCCAAAATTTGTGTGCATGTTATAATAAGGATTCACTTAAAATAGTACGTGAGCGAACAGAGGGATCAATTGGACAGTGTTCCCGAGCAGTAGCGAGATGTGTGAGGTAAGAAACACCGCTGGCGCTTTTAATTTTTCTTATTAATTTGTTTGTTTCACCCTATTATTGGTGGGACCCAATGTACTATGTGGAGAGAGGTAAAGTGACTAAGGCTGCATTATTTCTGCACCACCGTGGATAGTCTTACCACCAACGCCACATGACACGATTATGATTGAAATCCCAATGACTTCCACACACAAAAAAACACGGCATGCTTGTCACACGAATGCAGGAATGTATAACAGGTTATTTCCGTCTCGTTGAACATAACAGGAGGGTTGTGTAGCTGGTTAGCCTGTTCGCTCATCAGACATGAGGTCTCGGGTTCGATACTACACTTGAGCATAATTTGTGTCGGGAGGATTCTTTGACTGGTCAAAATGTTTTCTAGGGTTTTCACGCTTCACACTCTCTCTCCAGTATATATATATACACGCTGGAGCCTCAGCGCTTGTAGTTGCTCTCTTCACATTCTCTTGCCCTCTCCCGCTGGAGCCTCAACGCTTGTAGATGCTCTCATCACACTATCTCGCCCTCTCCAGATCTAAACAAGACTTCATTGGCCTCTCTCTCCCCTCACTGCTGCTCAAAGAGCCGGCAGGATCCGTCTGCCGGGAAGGGAAGGAGGCTTAACGCTGTCGCCGTCGGCGAGGGACTACCGGCGCAGCTGTTCACTTTCCACCCAGCGGCGGCGCGGGAGGGCCTCCGACCCCTTCTTCTTCACCGCCGTCTCGTCGCCCACCAAGCCACGCCCCAAGAACCTTAAGGTATAATTTACTTACTCCGCATGCATTGCTCTAGCTGCATGTATACCATGAATATAGGACGTGGTTCAAAGAGGAAAGGAGTGGGGGAAAGTAGTGGGAAAAGTTGTATATATCATGAATCTAGGACGTGATTCAAAAAGGAGATGAAGGGGGAAAGTTGTATAGCGTGAATCTAGGACGTGGTTCAAAGAGGAAAGGAATGGGGGAAAGTAGTGGGGAAAGTTGTATCACATAAATCTAGGACGTGGTTCAAAGAGGAAAGGAAGGGGCGAAAGTACTAGTTCAAAAAGGAAAGGAAGGGACAAGGCTGTAGAGTTTGAGCAGGACTAGATTTGATGCGCTCACATAGGGAAAGGTGTCTAAAGATAACAAAACTGGGACCAACACAAATATGCTCCTTGGTTGTTTGTTCTTTGTTGCAACAGACTGTGCATGACCACAGTACATATGTAGATGCACATGGTGCTGGTGCGTCCACTGTCCTGTGCAACTCATTAGCTGTTGTTAATCTAAGGCCCTGTTTGGTTAAAAACTCCCTAGTCCCTACCTGCTTGGTTCCAGGGACTAAACATGGACTAGAGGTTATTAAATGACATGCTAAAAGACCATGTTACCCTAGTAATGAACTAATAGAGACAAGGTGCGATGCGTGGTAGGGGCAACTGTTGGAAAAAGTCCCAAAAAGACTCCATCGGGGTCTTCTTTCTTTAGTCCAAAATGCCCACTTTTAGTCCCTAAAAGTCCCTCCTATTTGGTTTAGATGGGACTGACACATAGTTTTTTCTAGTCCCTACACCAAAATGTCCCTGTAAACAAACACCCTCTAATAATGCCGCCGGAAAATTGATGCAATGCCACAGTTAAAAGCAAATTACATGTTTAATGAATTTTATTGTTAATATAATATATATGTTGATATTAATCAATGCCACCGTTTGAGAAATGCTACTGTCTTGCTTTCTTTCCCATTTAGATAAGGTAGATGCTTCTTTTTGTTGGCTTATGTGTCATCCATCGTTATTGACCACTATTTGTTTCCTTTGCACCTCTGTGTAAACAGGGTTATCTACTTCACCTCGTTGCCATTGTGACCTTTTGTTGCACTGCACAAAACACTTTTGTTTTAAGAGTGTTTTGTGCAGTTCAACCAAAATGTCACACCGACAACGTTGATTGATTGCTTGATCTTAGTGGAACTGCACAAGAGGAGATTTTACTTCCTATCCGTTAAGGCGAATTTGGTTCAGATCTTCTTCTTGTGAGTTGTTTGAATTCCGCATCATGAGAGGTCAGTACTAGGCTTCTTTCACATGATTCTGTAGTGTGCTTTCATATGTTGTGCTACTTGTATGATAATGTTGCTTGATTTTAGTGAACTGCACAAATGGAGACAAGACTTCCAATCTGTATGTGCACCGTAATATCCCATTGAGGTAAGATAAGGATATTTCACAGTTGCTGGCCTGTATTTTGCCACTTTCATCAGAAAATTAAGTTTAGTACTATACTTGTGCTCCCTAATTGACATGCCAAATCTTACATTGAAGGCGAAGCTTTTCTGTTATTGAACCAAGTGATGAAGGGGAAGAACAAGCGGAAGAAAAACAAAAATCAACTCCCAGTGCTGTAATGAAGCACTGGAACTGTGATGACACAAGTAATGATATAGTTTTGCATCTTAATTTATTGCTATGGTTGTAACAAGCAATTGTTTTGCCACTGATTTGATGCCACTCCTAATGTAATATGTAATTATCTCTACTTGTGCAAACAGGGATCTTCTTTGAAGATACCATATATTTTAGTGGAACTGCACAAGAAGATGTTGGAAACATTAAACTAATCGAGGAGTATATAGTAAGCATGGCCACCATTGTAGATAGCAACAGATGGTTCCGGAGAAGTGCTTCATCTATATGCTCTACACAATAAGCCTCCTGACAAAGGTTGGTACTCGCCCACTGATTTCATCCATATGATTGAGCTTTGTCATATCTATTGGTGTTGTGCTACTGTTTAGATACTGTCATGAAAAAGTGGTATTGTCCTTGAGAAGTGCTTCATCTGTGTTGTTTTAAATATTTCCTTTCCTTTTTTTCGAGAAAACCGGGATGCTAGCATTTAGTAGTCCTCTTGTCTTTGCACAAAAGGATCATCTTCCTCTGAAGAAGAATATGGAGTACGTGAAGTTACTAGTTCTGATTATGCCAGGATGAAGAAGCCCTGTCTATCTTCTCATCAGAAGGAGCAGTTGAAGGATGGTTACATTACTCCCCACAAGACCAAACTAACTTCAGCTCAGAAGGACTGACAAATCTCCATTTTTTGCTGTGATGCGCGAGTACTATGTTGCTCTAGGATTCTTTCTGGTGAGTTCCATTTTTCTAAAAGTGTGTTCTACATGGACCATGTATGTGCCTGTTGAAACTGTTAATTCATAGTACAGTTTGCTTTATACTAATCACTTTTTTGTATTTGTGCAAACAGGGGTGCTCAGCTTGATTTCAATGGGAACTGCACAAAATGGTCATGAATACATCGAATCATTCATTTCCACCACAAGAAAGGAGGTGCCGATAAGTGCAAGGCGTTGCAACATATATGGGTGAAATCATACAAGCTATGTGCGAATTTGGTTGATTTTGGTGGAACTGCACAAAAAGAACAGCTGGTTTATTTAGCACGAGGTGCCATGTCAATGTACGAAGTGATGGCAAACCCTGCCCATTCCACAATCGTAGGCATTTTTTGATATTTTGGAATGGGACAACCTTGTCCAATTTTGCTCATCGATTTTAGCAAGACATGCGTTTGATATTTTCAAATGGGACGCCCTTTGCTGTCAGCAGCGTCGATCAATTTTTTCTTTATTATTTAGTTGTGAACTAAATATTGCCTCCGACATGTGAGCCGCTAAGATGAATAATCATCGATTGTTTTGAATGTTCTCTATGAATTGCCAGGCCTGTGTGTTTGATTGCAATGTATAGAAACACTAAAAAGCTGCTCAAACTCTTTGTACTCCTTCTGTTCCTTTTTACTTCGCACATTGTGAAAGTGCATACTTTTTTGTATAAGATTGGTTAAAGTAGAGATACTTTGACTGCAGACAAAACTTGTATGCAGACTAGAAAGGACCGGAGGGAGTACATGTGAAACTACTGCAAACGAGGTGATCACCCTGGGAATAACGCTAGTAAGTATTGTTTTGCATGTTTATCCAATGCCAGTGATACATGAATTCAAACTAATCAAAATAAATTCATTCATACACAGTCGGATTTCATATAAACATGCCGGATTTCATTACATCTCATACATTCTTCAACTAAAAAGGGGTGCGCTGGAGGTATAATTAATTAACCGAAGCTACCCACCTATGTCCCACTGGGCCGAACAGAAGCTTCAGTGACTTAACTACAGGTGCAGTTTTGTAACTGACATGTGGCCTGTTGGGCCCATGTGTGAGTCAGCCAACTGCAGCATCAGTTAAGTAGAAGCAACGTTCTTATCCAGCGCAACTCTCCGACTCCATGTCGCCGCCAAGAACTAATCGGCCGTCAATGGTCAACCCGCCAAGCTTGGCTTCAACTGGAGGGTAGCAGCGGTGGCCTTACTTGGACCCGAGCGGCGGCGACCTACCGTGTTCTACCCTTCCTCGTTTTCTGTGTGGCGCGGCCTCGTTGGCAGTGGGGCGGGGCCTCGGTAGAGCCGGCGATGTCCTTTATCTCGTTTCCGGCAGGGTGGGGCCTCGGCTGAGCTGGCGATGTCCTCTTCCTCGTTGTTGGTGGGGCGGGGCCTCGTCGGAGCCGGTGGTGTCCTCTGCCTCGTTGTTGGTGCCGCAGGGCCTCGGCGGAGCAGGGCCTCATTGACGCTAGCGGAGCGGGGACTCGTCGGAGCCGGCATTGTCCTCTGCCTCGTCCTCGGTCTCGCCAAACAACGCCTCTCCCGCTTCATTGCCCTCTTTGCTAGCCTCTTTTTAGGTGGCCGCAGCCTCCACCACCTGCATGCGGTACCGCCAGCGCTCGAGGCGGCCCTTGTGGGCGGAGCGGTACGATTCGAGCAACACCTCCTTATCCGCCCGCTCCGCGGTGATATGCTCCTCCGCTACAGGTGCTCCTGGAGGAGATGGTAGTTGTAGGCGCCGTCGGCCTACGCCTCCCGGAACTGCTCCTCACGGATCTGCCTCACCCTGTCCATATATTGGGCACGGGCCTCACCGATGGTCATGGTGCAATGCACTGGCAAGGATGGCGTGGTGGAGGGGGTTGGCGCTGGATCGTCGACTACCATGTTCTCCATTGGGACGTCGTCGTCCTCTGGCTTCCTGCCGGCCAGCCGATTGGCAGCAATGGCTGCCATCTCCTTGTGGTACGTTGTCCGCCCGTCCCGAACAGCGCTGGAGCGTGAGGAAGCCATGGTGGGCAGTAGTGGTGTGGACAGGAGAAAGGGAACAGATGCGGATGACTGCGGCTATGGCCGGCGCAACAGTTTATATAGCAATGGTGGGCGGCCGGAGGGACGGATGTGTGGCGCCGGAGTAGCCGCCTCGGCAACCGCGTATCATTAATGTGGGCGTCAGATGGACGGACGGATGACACTTGTTTCATTTGAAGGCCGAGCAATCGCCTGCACCGGGAAGCGGGGCAGGTGGCGCTGACTGTTTCGGGCAGAAAGCACGCGCGGGCGAGGAGATGACTTTACTTGGAGAGGATGACAGTGGGGACCCACCAGGTCCATAGCCTCACGTACACAAGTGCCTCCTTATTATATATATATATAACTATAATTTATTTTGCTTCCTCCTGGTTTCCTGACATCACGGTCCCACACCATTGTCAACCTATGTAGTAGTCAATAAACGAGAGAATTGCACAAGAAGCGGCCGATAGCTGGGACCAAGCAGCTCGAGCAGTATTTGTGTTTTCAGGTGTGAGCACTGCAGAGTTTTTCGATGTTTAGCCCAGATATTAATTTTTCTCCTCTGAACAACAACGAAAACATCGCTGCAGGTATTACCTGGGCGGGCTGTGGCCCATCTAGCCAAGGCCAGATATCCAGCCCAGATATTAATTTTTTTCAAGCTGAAAATGGCTAGCCCAGCTATACTTTTTTTAGGAATACCCAAGCAAGGTCAAGTAGTTATTCTCCACCTCGCTGGGCTGCAAATCTTTCCTAGGAGGGATGCATTAGGCTTAACAAGAAAAGGGGCACTAAGAAATAATAAATGGGATGTAATTATAAAAACTGGGCAGTAACTATCAAAAAATGCACCAAACACGTGATTACTTTATAAAATATTATTTTTGGATATTGAAAATTTTAATTTCATTAATTGTTGCGAGCGCAATGTTTCATTGGATTTTTACGTAATATAAATTTATATTGAAATTGTATTTAATCTGACTAGAAATTTCGGGATAAACATATTTCGGATCCCATCAAAATGTGGGAAATTTTATTGAATTCTATTTTGAACGGTTGGTTGAAATGGGTTGTACTTCTAACAAACTGTAAATGGGTTGTAGTAAATTCCATTAGAATTCAAAAATGGGCTACACATTCTTACAAATCCCAAATGGGCTACAAGTTCTCTGCACACACTTCTGGCCTTACTAAGTTGACGCGTCCCCTAAAAAAATAGAGTTGACGCGTATGCAAGGCTTTGTCAACTTATAGTCAACACAATGTTCTAGCAGCAGTGGCCGTTGGATGTCCATCCAACAGATGCCGTGCTTCTTCTTCAATATCGGATATTCTAGCTTCACCCGCCCAAAAAATGATTCCTCCCCCTGACATCTGGGGCACATGCAGACTAAGGCATAGCCTAGTAGTGGGAAGGGCCTGATGCCTTCCCACCCACCCAGGTTCAAGGCACGGTACTTGCAATTTGGGTTTGTTGCACCAATTATAATATAGGGGATTCCCTTACAGACTTTTTGTAAAAAAAACATCTAGGGCGCATCGTTTCGGAAGCTGACCTATGGGCCTACTAAGTTGACGTACCAAGGGCTTTGTCAACTTAGTCAATATTAACGATTCTAGCTGCAGTGACCGTACGATGTCCATCCAACGGCCGTCGTGCTTCTTCAACCTCTGGTCTTCTTGCTCCAGCCGCCCGAAGCAGCGCCAGTCATGCCGCCTACTCCTGCCTGCCGTGGCCGGCTGTGCTGCCGTGGAGGCCTCACCGCCCCTACTACTCCCACCGCTGGCCAGGCCATCCCTCCACTCACCCAAACCCCGTGTTATTCTGCGGCGATGGCAGCGCAGCCGAACCAGTGAACCCTCGTACTCGTCTCCGCATGTGCATCCACTGCCGCGTCTTCCCCGGCTCCACGTCATCCCCTTCCTAGGCCTCCCCGTCGTCCATCGCACTGGTGCTCTCGGCGTGGCGTGGTCAACGTGGTCAAGGAACGACTTCCATCGGACGTGGACTGTACGTGGAGAGGTTGACAGCTGGGTCCACGGCAGCCGCAAGGAAGTGCCTCCTTATTACGCGCAAAATAATTATTCCTCCACCTGACAGCGGGGACCCACCGGATGGGCCACCCTATTTCGTGAAACAAATGACTCGCCCCCTGACTGCTGGGACCCACAAGCTACATCTTTGCACACAAGGAAGTGCGTCCGAAAAAACGATTCACCCCCCTGACTGCTGGGACCCACCAGCGACATCTTGGCACGCAAGGAAGTGCGTCCAAAAAAGACGATTCGCCCCCGATTGCTGGGACCCACTAGCTACACCTTCGCATGCAAGGAAGTGCGTCCGGGCAAAAAAAACGATTTGCTCCCCTGACTGCTAGGACCCAGCAGCTACACCTTCGCACGCAAGGAAGTGCGTCCGGGCAAAAAGACAAAACGATTCGCCCCCCTGACTGCTGGGACCCACCAGCTACATCTTCGCAGGCAAGGAAGTGCCTGACCGTCGGGACCCACCTGGTCAAATCGTACATAGCGTTGTCATTCTGGTCGCGAACATGTACGTACATACTGGTCGATGTAGAGGCGCGCATGTGTCGTAGTAGAGGCGAGCACGTAGCATGTACACATACGTACAGCGGCCAGGGTGCAAGAAAGAAAATACGGCCATGTATTTGTACATACGAGCAGGGTCTCGAACGCCTACTCGCGCATACGTACGGCCAGGGCTCGTGTACATGGCTGGGTCAGAACAGAGAAACAACGTCGTCGTCGTGTTCATGGAGAGGCAATGGAATGCGTCGTGTTCATGAGGAGGAAACAAAATGCGCCGTGTTCATGGGGAGGCAACAAAATGCGTCATGTTCATCGGGAGGCAACAAAATGTGTCGTGTTCATCGGGAGGCAACGGAACGCGTGGGAGCCAACCGGCTAGGTCAGAACGGAATGCGTGGTCGTGTTCATCGGGAGGGCTTGGACGGAATAGGCGATGGAAACGAGGCCTGGCGTACCGCAAAACGGAGGAAACAGACCTTCTACAATCGAAACGGGGTCCTGTTGATCGGGAGGGGTGTGGCGTACCACAAAACGGAGGAAACGGACCTCCTACGGTCGAAACAGGGGTCCTGTTGATCGGGAGGGGTGTGGCGTACCGCAAAACGGACGAAACGGACCTCCTACGGTCGAAACGGGGGTCCTGTTCATCGGGAGGGGTGTGACGTACCGCAAACCGGGACTCCACGGGATATTGTTCATCTCCACCATCGACCTCCTCCAGCCTCCACGGGCTACTGCCGACCTCCTCCAATCTCCACCGGCTCTTGTTCATCCAGCCTCCACCGTACGCTACTCCACCGGCTACTGTTCAATCACCCCTCCACCCTCTATTGTTCATCCAGCCCTCCACAGCATGGGGTCCTGTTCAACCACCCCTCCACGGGCACCCCTCCACCATCTACTGTTCATCCAACCCTCCACACCACGGGGTCTTATTCATCCAGAGGCAACGCCACTACTCACTGTTCATTCAACCCCCCCACCCTGCAACGCTCACTGTTCATCCAATTGACCGGCTTCAGTTAGCAGCAGTAGCGAAGGAATCACTCGATCGGGTTCAGTTAACATCCATCGAGCGATCGCTCGGGTTCAGTAATGTGTAGCCAGTAGTGCAATCGCTCGGGTTCAGTTAGAGCCCAACGCCTCGCTCGAGTTCAGTTTGAGCCAACGCCTCACACACACGCGCGTACGTGTACAAGAGAAACGCGCACCGCTCGGCCCCCGACCTCCCACCGTAACCGGGAACTCCCCGAAATTTTCCTCGCCCTTGCTTCTACCATGGTTTTTTCCGTCATGGACAGCCCAAAGAATGTCATGCAGCTGCGTCTCCGACCCGCCCAGGACGAAAAGCCCATTTTCTATCATGATTTTTTGTCATAGAAGTAGGAGCCCACCACATCTATGATGATACCAGGTTTTGTCACAATTATCGTCATAGAAGTGTCATATGTATGACAGAAAAAAATTTCGTTCATCCCAAAATGTCACGGATGTGTCTTTTTTTGTAGTGTATGCACGCCGACCTCTTCATAGCATCGATGTGCGGCACAGCACCAAGGAATTGTTGCACTAAACTAAAGTAACTATTCGGCCTTGGCCCTCCTGGCCACAGACGATCCACAACAGACCTCATGGCAAGTCCGGACAACCTATGGAGCTCGGCCCACTCAGCCATTCGCTCATTCAACAGCAGCGGACGCACTAGAGCATGGAACTATGACTAGAACAGCTTTTCCACTTCGCGATCTTTTTGATCCTTGAAGTACTCGGCCGCATCAGCAGCACTTGCCGCCAAATCCATGTAGGCGTCTGCAGAACTCCATAGTTGATCAAGAGGAGCATACTTCGGATCTCCGAAGTTAGTCCGCAACAAGAAGGGCTTCCCAGCCACGATATCCGCAGCTTGATGCAGCTCCACCTTCGTCGCTCTGATTTTGGAGCGGGCTTCCTTGGCTGCTACCATGGCCTTCTCCAGGTCCGTCGCCCTCACTCAGCTTTCTTTTTCAAGAAGCTGGTAACGATCAGCAGCATCTTTCAACTCAACGGCCATCTTTCCTATTCTTTCCTTCCCTGGCAATGTGCGGCCTGTTCGGCCCTCAACTCTTCAACCACCTTTAGAGCGGCCGCATCACTATTCCTTGCTTGTTCCTTAGCTCGGGAAAGCTCCGCCCGAAGGGTCTCCACGGTGGCAGCTCCTTCTGTAGTCACAACATATTAAAGATACTGGCATCATGCTCCTCTTACTATGTGTTGATCACTGGAAAAATCACTTACCCTGTGCCTCGTCAAGCCGCTTGTTGACAAGCACGATGTCGGCATCTGCCGCATCAAGTTGCCACTTTAGCTCGGCCAACCCATCAGTCCAGCTAGCCACCAGAACTTCAGCCACCTGCACATAAAGGCAGTCTGGTTATTACCCGGGACAATGATACTCTATTTGTCGCCGTTCTCGACGAAAACCAGAGTCTTAGGGGCTACTATCTGCATAGGGCACACCTAACGTGTGCGGTGCTTTCAAAAACATACACTATTTCGTGTACCTCAAAGCCTTTCACCAGATTCATAAACGCTTCACGCAATCCGCTTTTAGCGGATGAAATCCTTTCAATTACCGTACCCATTAGCGTACGATGTGCTTCTGAGATGGCCGCTTGCTCTAGAACATCCTTCAGTGCGTCCGACCGCACACTGTACGGTTCCAGACTCTTTTTGTTGCTCTCTTTAGGAGCCGAATACTGAGGACTCCGAGTAGCCAAAGGATTACCCTATGGCCTTGGCGGATCAGGAGAGACCCTCCGCGACGACACTTCAGGGTCGCCCGCCTCATGAGTCAGGGTGGAAGGGGGAGGCGTTTCGCTCTCCATCATCTCTGGAAGAAGATCCCCCGAAGACGAACTCTATCGAGAAGGGCTACGATCAGAACTACAAGATATAAGCTTCGGTTATTGCCTCCAGAAGTAAGGTAGGACACTTTAACTATTAAAATACCTTTTGATTACTTACAGCTCGGTAGAGGGCTGATCCCCGTGCGGACATTGTGTGGCAAGAATACCATCCAAGGCAGGACCCTCTGGTGAAGATTTCTTCTCCCATTTGGAAACCTTGGTTTCGGGATGTTCAGAGGTGACCCTCTTCCTTCCTCGGGGAGAGGGAATGTCAGATTCTTCTCCTTGTGTATCCTCCCTCGCGGAGGCGCTCATTCCCCCTGTTGGGACAAGTAGCGAGTGAGGCCCGCTTTCGGCCTCTTTATTCCCCCTTCATCTTCCTTTGAGGGCACCTCATGAGGCGCCGGCTCGAGCATTCTGTCCAGTAATGGATTGGCCAAGCCTTCGGGAAGGGGGGCCGAACACCTGATCATCTTCGCCTTTGTTATCCAGTCTTGGTCAAAGAGCGACTTTTCAGAATGATTTCATGATAAATAAAAGGACAGCGTGTTCGGCCATGTGATTACTTGCTTGGGTATCAGGGCGGTTGCAGCTCAGACCCGCATCCTCGGTGGTATCCAGACACTATTTTGGGTTCGAAGAACAATTTGTACATCTCTTCGAGCGTCATGCCGAGGAAGTGCTGAATAGTTCACGGTCCTTCTGGATTGAATTCCCACATACGGAGGGGTCGACGTTTGCAAGGCTGGACTCGACGAACTAGCATAACTTGCATTACCATAACCAGGCTGAAATCTCTCTCAAAGAGATCTCAGATGCGGCTCTGCAATATCGGCACATCCTTTGCTGGACCCCAGCTCAACCCCCTGCTGATCCATGACGTTAGTTGTGGTGGGGCCCAAGCGAAAGGCAGGGGCAACTACCCACTTGGCACTTCGGGGAGCTGTGATATAAAACCACTCCCGCTGCCACAAACTGGACACCTCTGGGAAGGAACCATCTAGCCATGGAGCATCAGCGCTTTTGCTTATTACGGCACCTCCGCACTCTGCGTGCCACCCCTCGATCATCTTCGGCTTCACATTGAAGGTCTTGGGCCACAGGCCAAAGTGAGGGGTAATGCGAAGGATGGCCTCACATACAACGATGAACGACGAGATTTGAAGGAGGGAATCCGGGACCAGATCATGGAAATCCAGCCCATAATAGAACATGAGCCCCCTAACAAAGGGATCCAGAGCGAGGCCTAGTCCTCGGAGGAAGTGAGAGATGAACACAACACTCTCGTTGGGTTCGGGAGTGGGGATGACCTGCCCTCGGGCGGGCAGCCTGTGCGAAATTTCGGCGGTCAGATATCTAGCCTCTCTCAGCTTCTTGATGTCCTCCTCTGTGACAAAGGAAGGCATCCACCGACCTTGGAGGTTGGATCCGGACATGGTTGAAGGTCCGAAGCGCCTGACCTGAGCCTGGGGTGTTGGAACTCGAG
>NC_041382.1:607478306-607490546 GCF_002162155.2 Triticum dicoccoides | reverse complement strand
AAAAAGGACGGGTCTTGGACTCTCTATAAAGAGGGTGAATGTCAAGCGTCCTCCTCGCGGCCGTTTTGGACTCGCCTAAAATCGAGGAGTCATACCAACGGGCCCGAGTGGGTTACCCACGTCCTTATTGATAAGAATCCCATAATAAGGGTGACACGATCTCTGCTTCGACAAGACATGTCAAGAAAACCGCCTCGCAATATGTGTAGTGTTGGTTGGGAAAAACGGTTCGGATAATGACCGGGCTATGACATAACGTCGTGCTGACAAAACGCGTCAGCAGATTAGATTTGTGGAAATATTATTCTCTCTATGGTGGTATGTGGAAATTGTTTTGCAGAGCTGGACACTATCCCTGGGTTCAAAATCTTCTGTGGAGTATTTGGAGGAGGAACCTGCCTTGCAATGCCGAAGACAATACTGTGCGCCGGACTCATCGTCATTGAAGCCTGGTTCAGGGGCTACTCAGGGAGTCCTGGATTAGGGGGTCTCCGGACAGCCAGACTATAACCTTTGGCCGGACTGTTGGACTATGAAGATACAAGATTGAAGACTTCCTCCCATGTCCGGATGGGACTCTCCTTGGCGTGGAAGGCAAGCTAGGCAATACGGATATGTAGATCTCCTCCCTTGTAACCGACTCTGTGTAACCCTAGCTCCCTCTGGTGTCTATATAAACCGGAGGGTTTAGTCCGTAGGACAACATACAATCATACCATAGGCTAGCTTCTAGGGTTTAGCCTCTACGATCTCGTGGTAGACCAACTCTTGTAATACTCATATCATCAAGAACAATCAAGCATCAAGAGGGACCGAACCTGGGTAAACATCGTGTCCCCAGCCTCTTGTTACCATCCGCCTTAGACGCACAGTTCTGGACCCCCTACCCGAGATCCGCCGGTTTTGACACCGACAATCCCTCTACATCATGTCATCTTGCCAAATGCGTTACTATGTTCTTATGAACTTAATACTCTAGATACATGCTGGATAGCGGTTGATGTGTGGAGTAATAGTAGTAGATGCAGAATCGTTTTGGTCTACTTGTTGCGGGCGTGATGCCTATATACATGATCATGCCTAGATATTCTCATAAATATGCGCTTTTCTGTCAATTGCTCGATAGTAATTTGTTCACCCACCGTAGAATTTGCTATCTTGAGAGAAGCCACTAGTGAAACCTATAGCCCCCGGGTCTATCTTCCATCATAGCATTTTCGTATCAACTTGCTATTTCTATTTTTGCAATCTTTATTTTCCAATCTATACAACAAAAATACCAAAAATATTTATCTTATTATCTTTATCATATCTCACTTTCGTAAGTGACTATGAAGGGATTGGCAACCCCTTTATCGCGTTGGTTGCGAGGTTCTTTTTTGTTTGTGCAGGTACGAGGGACTTGCGTGTAGTCTCCTACTGGATTGATACCTTGGTTCTAAAAACTGAAAGGAAATACTTATGCTACAGTGCTGCATCACCCTTTCCTCTTCAAGGGAAAACCAACACAAGCTCAAGAGGTAGCAACAATGCACAAGGTGAGGCTGACTTTGGTAACCCGGACACGCCACCTGAATTGCTGTCACCTCGGGCACAGGGTCTTGTGACTTCACTGTGAGGACCAGATGAATAATAGTATTTTGACCATCAAGTGTACCACAGTTGTAACAGTACTACTAGTAGGAGTAGTAGGAACATGAGTAGTACTCCCGTGCTAGCATGCCTCTGGGTTCACTTCATCCTCCAGGTATCATCCATATTGCGAGCAGAACCAAACTCTCATGCATGCGGAAGCGCGAAGAAGGACTTTAATTTTTTGAGGATAACCGCATATTCCTTAACTAGAGAATGTTGTGTCTCCCACGCAAGCGCCAATATCCATCCGAACCAGCTTTGACACATTTTTTATTGATTTGCATAGGTCCCACCTATCAGGAGGGGTGCATAATTAAAAAGGAATCATAAAATGTCTCGCCACGGTGATTCGAAAGAGTGACCTCAACTAGCCAGTGGCACATGTAGTGCTGGAAGGATGAGCACGTACAGGGATAGGCCCCACTCCTCACTTTAGCAGCGTAGCCTTTTCATTTAGTCTACCTAGCCGTTTAATCAAATGCCTGCATGCCACTTCTCCCATTTACTTCTCCATCCGGAACCGATTTTCCTCGTCATCTTCACTACTCCTTGATCTTCATTTGCATCCGAACCACACTGCATTCACATTGTTTTAACCTCTTCACATCCTCCTGGAGTAATTCTGAAGCTCCTATAAATAATCATCTTCTTCAGTTAGAATAGCCATCTAATCCTAATTCTCCAAACCATAGCCCTCCGGTCCAGCGGTTCCAAATGGCGAAAGAGATCGATATGCAGGTTTTTAGCATCCAACATGTCCTCGTCGAAGGCTCGTTGAGCATAGTTGCCATAGTAACCGACCACCTAAGGGTTGTTCGGAAGTGGATCAACAATGTATCAAACTCACTCCAAAAGGTGGAGATGAATGTCATCGGTGTCGACGCAGAGTACATGGAGCGTGCCACTGGGAAGATCCAACGCACCTCCGTCCTTCAGTTGTGCCTCGAAGATGATGTTTTGGTGTACCACATCATACACGCGCCCTCCATACCAAGTGAGCTTCATGATTTCTTGTATCGGGAGGACATATACTTCTGTGGGGCAGCCATCATAGGGGACAAACAAAAGTTGGAGCCATACAACCTTGATTTGAAAAGCATCACTGACCTACAAACCAAAATAAAAATTCCTGTAGAAGATTGTGATAAACCGACACCATCCCTATTCGACGTAGCAAATTTTGTGCTCGGAAAAAATCTTCAGAAGGGTGACGAGACGCTGGCATTAAGGTCGTCTGGATGGGAGAATTATCCCTTGACGTACGAGCGGATAAAATATGCTGCCCTCGATGCCCGTGTGAGTTTCGAGATAGCTGCAAGGTCTAGAGAGCTTGTTGCGAAGCTGTCTCCCACAGAAAATGAGAACAAGAAGAAGAAGAAGAAGAAGAAGAAGAAGAAGAAGAAGAAGAAGAAGAAGAAGAAGACGACACTGCACCAGCAGCAGGGCATTATGGATGGATGAACTATTTCCTCTCTTGTAAAAAATTCCCTCTCTATGTATATTGATATAGATGGACTATTTTGATGGTGTGCATGTCTTTGGAACAAGTAGTATCGTGGGTCCGCTTGACTATAAGGAACTAGTTATCCGCCTAGCTTTCTCTACTACTCCTTCCAGTGATTGGTATGCAATGCATGTGTCCGTAGACATGACAGCTTGTCCATGGAAGTTCAACTACGGCGACCATCACGTTTCATCCACTACCACTCGCGATTCCCACGACGCCGCTCCAACTCACGACACCACGCCCCCGACGTGCGCCTCACCCCTCTCGGCGACACCGCTCCTCTGCCTTTGTGTGCATGACATGTGGGCCAACTGAAATGCGGAGAGCATCAAGTTTCTACCACAGCCACACGCGATTCCCATGATGCCGCTCGAACCCATGACACCATACGTCCCTCGACCTGCGGCTCACCCCTCTCGGCCCCACTGCCCCTCTGCCTTTGGGAGCATTACATGTGGACCAGCCACCTATCGGGTCCACATGTTTAAGTGCTACAACTAGATCTTTCCCTTGTTTCCGTTTTCCAACCCGGCGGCGGGCGGAGTGCGGTTTGCAATGGTCGGTTTGCTCAACGGTGGTCCCACATGAAAGTGAAAATGCTAGGCAACACGCCTTCCCTAGCTATGTGGCGTGCCAGACGGGCCGTGGAGTACTCTTGATTCCCGGGTGTGTGGGGGTGCGACGCGAACGCGGCAGGGCTTTCCCTTTTACTGGCAACGTGCCCGTGCGTTGCGACAGATCCAAAGTAGTAGAATTGTTGTACTTGTTCACAACCTTGAAAGAAATCACTCTTGTTTTGATATACTCCTAATATATTACATTTTACTCAAAATATATTTCTCAGGCTGTTTGATGAGGTGAGGGAGGGATGTGGTTGCTTTCAAGATAATAAGGGGTTTTTTGCAAATTGGAGCAGAGAAGTGGGCTACTGTTGCAAAAATGCCACAACTTACCTCACAATAGTTAGATGCAGATCTAATGGTTAGAAACGATGGATGGCAGACACACCACCATCACCAACTGAGTCTTTTATAGGAGTAGGAGTAGAGAAAAATGTATAAATTGTAACATTTGGTTCTGCTCCTTGGCACGATCGATGGATAGAAATAACGATTGGAAACGCTAGGGCGGGGCTATTTCGTGGACATTCTTCGTGGCATCGGCGGGCAGTCGCAGGGCCACCAATGCTTGAAAGAGGTTCCGACCGTGGAGGCCGATTAGGGTGGTAGGCAATGAGGAGCCTGGGCGCGCTTGCTGGAGGAGTATGGCGATGTCATCCCCGAGCTTCTTGAGGATGGTGAACTTGTTGGTGGTCGCAATGATCATCTGGTCCAACTAAGAGTCGTAGTTGGCGTCAAAGGTGGCCATGCACTAGCCGGTCGCAAACACCATCGGGAGACGATCCTCGGCGCCATGCCGCAAGCGGGCGTCGTGAACCATCTGGCACAGCCGCTTGCCACTCGCGCGCATCGCCCCCATCGGTCTGGAGTGAGCACTTTTGCGCTTAGTGTAGGTGCTTAGACAAATGCTTAGGTGCGTACGATGTGGTAGATGCATTGGAATGGAGGGGCACTTTTATATGAGTGCAAACTGCGTTGCATTCACATCGTGCAGCCTCTTTTCCCGGTCCTCCTCCCATTACTTCCCTCATGCATGCACGATGCTAATTGAAGGAGGATGCTGTTGGGGAACATAGTAATTTCAAAAAAAATCCTATGCACACGCAAGATCATGGTGATGCATAGCAATGAGAGGGGAGAGTGTGTCCACGTACCCTCGTAGACCGAAAGCAGAAGCGTTAGCACAACGCGGTTGATGTAGTCGTGCGTCTTCATGATCCGACCAATCAAGCACCGAACGCACGGCACCTCCGAGTTCTGCACACGTTCAACTCGATGACGTCCCTTGAACTCCGATCCAGCCGAGCTTTGAGGGAGAGTTCCGTCAGCACCCGGGCGTGGTGACAATGATGATGTTCTACCGATGCAGGGCTTCGCCTAAGCACCACTACGATATGACCGAGGTGGATTATGGTGGAGGGGGGGCACCGCACACGGCTAAAATATCTAAGAGATCATTTATTGTGTCTATGGGGTGCCTCCCTCCTCCTTATATAAAGGCGGGGGGAGGAGAAGGGGGCCGGCCAAGAGGAGGAGGCGCGCCCAAGGGGGGGCAATCCAACACCAAGTAGGTTTTGCCCCCTTTCCTATTCCAACTAGGAGAAGGGGGGAGGAGGAGGTGGAGAGAAGGAAGGAGAAGGGCAAGGGGGGCCGTGCGCCACCTTCCCTTTCCCAATTCGGATTGGGGCAAGGGGGGCCATGCGCCACCTCCTGCTGCCTCTACTCTTCCACCACTTTGGGCCCATGAGGCCCAATAACCCCCAGGGGCGTTCCGGTAACCCCCCGGTACTCCGGTATATATCTGATAACCCCCGGAACCATTCCGGTGTCTGAATATAGTCGTCCAATATATCAATCTTCATGTATCGACCATTTAGAGAGTCCTCGTCATGTCCGTGATCAGATCCGGGACTCCGAACTACCTTTGGTACATCAAAGCACATAAACTCATAATATACCGTCATCGAACTTTAAGAGTGCGGACCCTATGGGTTTGAGAACTATGTGTACATGACCGAGACATGTCTCCGATCAATAACCAATAGCGGAACCTGGATGCTCATATTGGCTCCTACATATTCTACGAAGATCTTTATCGGTCAAACCGCATAACAACATACGTTGTTCCCTTTGTCATCGGTATGTTACTTGCCCGAGATTCGATCGTCGGTATCTCAATACCTAGTTCAATCTCGTTACCGGCAAGTCTCTTTACTCGTTCTATAATACATCATCCCGCAACTAACTCATTAGTTGCAAGGCTTGCAAGGCTTAAGTGATGTGTATTACCGAGTGGGCCCAGAGATACCTCTCCGATAATCGAAGTGACATATCCTAATCTCGAAATACGCCAACCCAACAAGTACCTTTGGAGACACCTGTAGAGTACCTTTATAATCACCAAGTTACGTTGTGATGTTTGGTAGCACACAAAGTGTTCCTCCGATAAATGGGAGTTGCATAATCTCATAGTCATAGGAACATGTATAAGTCATGAAGAAAGCAATAGCAACAAACTAAACGATCAAGTGCTAAGCTAACGGAATGGGTCAAGTCAATCACATCATTCTCCTAATGATATGATCCCGTTAATCAAATGACAACTCTTCGTCTATGGTTAGGAAACATAACCATCTTTGATTTAACGAGGTAGTCAAGTAGAGGCATACTTGTGACACTCTGTTTTGTCTATGTATTCACACATGTATCATGTTTCCGGTTAATACAATTCTAGCATGAATAATAAACATTTATCATGATATAAGGAAATAAATAATAAATTTATTATTTCCTCTAGGGCATATTTCCTTCAGTATCCCACTTGCACTAGAGTCAGTAATCTAGATTGCACAATAATGATTCTAACACCCATGGAGCCTTGGTATTGATCATGTTTTGCTCGTGGAAGAGGCTTAGTCAACGGGTCTGCAACATTCAGATCCGTATGTATCTTGCAAATCTCTATGTCTCCCACCTGGACTTGATCCCAGATGGAGTTGAAGCGTCTCTTGATGTGCTTCGTTCTCTTGTGAAATCTGGATTCCTTTGCTAGAGCAATTGCACCAGTATTGTCACAAAAGTTTTTCATTGGACCCGATGCACTAGGTATGACACCTAGATCAGATATGAACTCCTTCATCCAGACTCCTTCATTTGCTGCTTACGAAGCAGCTATGTACTCCGGTTCACATGTAGACCCGCTACGGCGCTTTGTTTAGAACTGCACCAACTGACAGCTCCACCGTTTAATAAAAACACGTATCCGGTTTGCGATTTAGAATCGTCTAGATCAGTGTCAAAGCTTGCATCAAAGTAACCATTTACGAGGACCTCTTTGTCACCTCCATACACGAGAAACATATCCTTCGTCCTTTTCAGGTATTTCAGGATGTTCTTGACTACTGTCCAGTGATCCACTCCTGGATTACTTTGGTACCTCCCTGCTAAACTAAGATCAAGGCACACATCAGGTCGGGTACACAACATTGCATACATGATAGAGCCTATGGCTGAAGCATATGGAACATCTTTCATTTTCTCTTTATCTTCTGCAGTGGTCGGGCATTGAGTCTTACTCAACTTCACACCTTGTAACACAGGTAAGTACCCTTTCTTTGCTTGATCCATTTTGAACTTCTTCAAAACTTTGTCAAGGTATGTGCTTTGTGAAAGTCCAATTAAGCGTCTCGATCTATATCTATAGATCTTGATGCCCAATATATAAGCAGCTTCACCGAGGTCTTTCATTGAAAAACTCTTATTCAAATATCCTTTTATACTATCTAGAAATTCTATATCATTTCTAATCAACAATATGTCATCCACATATAATGTCAGAAATGCTACAGAGCTCCCACTCACTTTCTTGTAAATACAGGCTTCTCCAAAAGTTTGTATAAAACCATATGCTTTGATCACACTATCAAAACATTTATTCCAACTCCGAGAGGCTTGCACCAGTCCATAAATGGATCGCTGGAGCTTGCACACTTTGTTAGCTCCCTTTGGATCGACAAAACCTTTTGGTTACATCATATACAACTCTTCTTCCAGAAATCCATTCAGGAATGCAGTTTTGACATCCATTTGCCAAATTTCATAATCATAAAATGCAGCAATTGCTAACATGATTCAGACAGACTTAAGCATCGCTATGGGTGAGAAAGTCTCATCGTAGTCACTCCCTTGAACTTGTCGAAAACCTTTTGCAACAAGTCGAGCTTTATAGACAGTAACATTACCGTCAGCATCAGTCTTCTTCTTGAAGATCCATTTATTTTCAATGGCTTGCCGATCATCGGGCAAATCAACCAAAATGCACACTTTGTTCTCATACATGGATCCCATCTCAGATTTCATGGCCTCAAGCCATTTTGCGGAATGTGGGCTCACCATCACTTCTTCATAGTTCATAGGTTCGTCATGGTCTAGCAACATAACCTCCAGAACAGGATTACTATACCACTCTGGTGCGGATCTCACTCTGGTTGACTTACGAGGTTCAGTAACAACTTCATCTAAAGTTTCATGATCATCATCATTAACTTCCTCACTAATTGGTGTAGGTGTCACAGGAACCGGTTTCTGTGATGAACTACTTTCCAATAAGGGAGCAGGTACAGTTACCTCATCAAGTTCTACTTTCCTCCCACTCACTTCATTCGAGAGAAACTCCTTCTCTAGAAAGGATCCAAATTTAGCAACAAACGTTTTGCCTTCAGATCTGTTATAGAAGGTGTACCCAACTGTTTCATTTGTGTATCCTATGAAGACACATTTCTCTGGTTTGGGTTCGAGCTTATCAGGTTGAAGTTTTTTCACATAAGCATCGCAGCCCCAAACTTTAAGAAAAGACAACTTTGGTTTCTTGCCAAACCACAGTTCATAAGGTGTCGTCTCAACGGATTTC
The DNA here is from genome assembly GCF_002162155.2 of Triticum dicoccoides. NCBI lineage: Eukaryota > Viridiplantae > Streptophyta > Magnoliopsida > Poales > Poaceae > Triticum > Triticum dicoccoides. Next base: position 607,481,875 of record NC_041382.1, on the reverse strand, counting down.
GATGGTGCCCTATTTAATGTGAATGCAGCCGTCTCTAAAGCATAACCCCAAAATGATAGCGGTAAATCAGTAATAGACATCATAGATCGCACCATATCTAGTAAAGTACGATTACGACGTTCGGACACACTATTACGCTGTGGTGTTCCGGGTGGCATGAGTTGCGAAACTATTCTGCATTGTTTCAAATCAAGACCAAACTCGTAACTCAAATATTCTCCTCCACGATCAGATCATAGAAATTTTATTTTCTTGTTACGATGATTCTCAACTTCACTATGAAATTCTTTGAACTTTTCAAATGTTTCAGATTTATGTTTCATTAAGTAGATATGCCCATATCTGCTTAAATCATCTGTGAAGGTTAGAAAATAATGATACCCGCCGTAGCCTCAACATTTATCAGTCCACATACATCTGTATGTATGATTTCCAACAAATCCTTTGCTTGCTCCATACTTCCGGAGAACGGCGTTTTAGTCATCTTGCCCATGAGGCACGGTCGCAAGTACCAAGTGATTCATAATCAAGTGGTTCCAAAAGTCCATCATTATGGAGTTTCTTCATGCGCTTTACACCAATATGACCTAAACGGCAGTGCCACAAATAAGTTGCACTATCATTATCAACTCTGCATCTTTTGGCTTCAATATTATGAATATGTGTATCACTACTATCGAGATTCAATAAGAATAGACCACTCTTCAAGGGTGAATGACCATAAAAGATATTACTCATATAAATAGAACAACCATTATTCTCTGGTTTAAATGAATAATCGTCTCGCATCAAATAAGATCGAGATATAATGTTCATGCTTAACGCTGGCACCAGATAACAATTATTCAGGTCTAAAACTAATCCCGAAGGTAGATGTAGAAGGTAGCGTGCCGACTGCGATCACATCGACTATGGAACCATTTCCCACGCGCATCGTCACCTCGTCCTTAGCCAATCTTCGTTTAATCCATAGTCCCTGTTTTGAATTCCAAATATTAGCAACAGAACCAGTATCATACCCAGGTGCTACTGCGAGCATTAGTAAGGTACACATCAATAACATGTATATCACATATACCTTTGTTCACCTTGCCATCCTTCTTATCTGGCAAATACTTGGGGCAGTTCCGCTTCCAGTGACCAGTCTGTTTGCAGTAGAAGCACTCAGTTTCAGGTTTAGGGCCAGACTTGGGTTTCTTCTCTTGAGCACCAACTTGTTTGCCGTTCTTCTTGAAGTTACCCTTCTTCTTCCCTTTACCCTTTTTCTTGAAACTAGTGGTCTTGTTGACCATCAACACTTGATGCTCCTTTTTGATTTCTACCTCCGCATCCTTTAGCATTGTGAAGAGCTCGGGAATTGTCTTATCCATCCCTTGCATATTATAGTTCATCACAAAGCTTTTGTAGCTTGGTGGCAGTGATTGAAGAACTCTGTCAATGACACTATCAACAGGAAGATTAACTCCCAGTTGAGTCAAGTGATTATGATACCCAGACATTTTGAGTATATGTTCACTGACAGAACTATTCTCCTCCATCTTGTAGCTATAGAACTTATTGGAGACTTCATATCTCTCAATCCGGGCATTTTCTTGAAGTATTAACTTCAACTCCTGGAACATCTCATATGCTCCATGACGTTCAAAACGTCGTCGAAGTCCCGGTTCTAAGCCATAAAGCATGGCACACCGAACTATCAAGTTGTCATCAACTCTACTCTGCCAAACGTTCTTAACATTGTCAGCAGCATCTGCAGGAGGCCTGGCACCCAGCGGTGCTTCCAAGACGTAATTCTTCTATGCAGCAATGAGGATAATCCTCAAGTTACGGACCCAGTCCGTGTAATTGCTACCATCATCTTTCAACTTTGCTTTCTCAAGGAACGCATTAAAATTCAACGGAACAACAACACGAGCCATCTATCTACAAACAACACAGACAAGCAAAAACTATCAGGTACTAAGTTCATGATAAATTTAAGTTCAATTAATCATATTACTTAAGAACTCCCACTTAGATAGACATCCCTCTAATCCTCTAAGTGACCACGTGATCCAAATCAACCAAACCATGTCCGATCATCACGTGAGATGGAGTAGTTTAAATGGTGAACATCACTATCACTACAAAAAAAATACAATTCCGTGATGATACGTGTTTGTCACAGTAGGTCGCTTTTTTGTCATGCATGTACATCCATGACAAATTTATGACAGAATCAAGATAGTTATACATGTGCTGTCGTAGAAGTGTTCCATGACATTACCAAAATTATCATCACGGAAATGTCCACTTCCATGACGATAAATCGCTCGTCACAGAAGTGCTTTCGTCAAGGGTGACCGACACGTGGCATCCACCGTAACGGAACACCGTTAAGCTATCGGGTCGGGTTTTGGATCCGATAACCCGTTAACAGCCCCGACGAATGGGGATTTTCCATGTGTAAAATCATCATTGGCTGGAGGAAACACGTGTCGGCTCATCGTTGGGACAGATGTCAACCACTCATTGGACGGAAGGCGCCTATGATACGTCGACACGTGGCATGGCCCAATAGAGGCCCATTCCTATGAAAAGGTCGGCCCATTTGACTTGTTCAAAAGCTGGTGGGACAGCCCATGGAAAGCCTGTTAACGGCTTGTTCGAATATAGCCCATTTACAGCCCGCTAACCCAAGGCCCGTTACAACCTATCCGAATTAGGCCCAGTAGCGTCATCTGGGCCATCCAACATGATTCCAGCCCGTTTTCACTTCTGGCCAATGTATGGCCCATGACGTCTTTCGGCCCATATGAGGCCCTATGTAACTCTTGGCCTACTAATGGCCCGTGGTGAAACTGGCCCGTAATGAACAGTGTATCTCTTTACAGCCATTAACGGCCCGTGGTGAAACTGGCCTATAATGGACAGTGTATCACTTTATACCCATTAACAGCCCGTTATTCCGTTGGGCCGTTTCTAGCCCATGTTATCTTTTGGCCTTCTCAGAGCCCATTTATTCTTGGGCTCATTTCCAGCATTCGTTTACTTAGGACCCATTACTGTCATTTTTTGCTTGTGGGCCAAATTCAGCCCGTGGTTACAGTCGGCCCGTTTGTGGTCCGATAATACGTTGGGCCGATTTCATAGCGTCATCAAATACGGCCTATTAATGATGGCCTGTTATGGTCGGCCCATGAACGGACGAGTCCAACTCTAGCCCGTTTACGACCATAATGCGGTCTGTTTGGCCCATGTTTGGCCAGTCGATTATACGGCCTGTATAAGGCCCATTGATAATATGGCCCGCAGAAGGCCCATTGTTTCTACGGCCCGTAGAAGGCCCATTGTTTCTATGGCCCGTAGAAGGCCCACTGTTTCTACGGCCAGTAGGAGGCCTAGTGTCACTACAGTAAATGTTAGCCCATGGTTATTGTGGCCTAGTTTTAAAAAATAGGTTATTGCAGCCACTAGCTAACCGCGGAAAAAGAATTGCAATGACTACAAGCAAACAAATAAACAAGACAACATAGCAATGCGAGACACCATACGCATGATATGAGCAACATAACCCTACCAAGTTAGAG
>NC_041382.1:607418105-607477982 GCF_002162155.2 Triticum dicoccoides | reverse complement strand
GAATAGGACTGGTCATCTTTCTCTGAATCATCCTCTGAGCAGCTATCCATAACCAGCGAGATATGCGCTTCGTCAGATAGCATAGTTTGCTCTGAAGACCTTGTTTTCACTCCAGAATTTGCCATCACCGTGTCAACTGGCTGATGCACACGAAGAGCAGTTGAATGTACTAACATTGTTAACAAATGTAATATGTAATGAAAAAAGGATGGCCTGATATAATTTACATATAAGATGACTGGCCAAGCAGGATGGCATTGCAAAATTCACATATATGATGCCTGGCTAAACAAGATGGCGTTGCATAATTCACATAAACGATGAATAAACTAAACAGATGGCACTCGCACAAAGGATGTCTAAACTAAGCAGATGACATATTTGATGTATAAAGTAAGCAATGCAAGACACCATATGCATGATATAACCAACATCAGCATGCCAAGTTAGAGCGAAGACCTCAGGGTGTAAATAGGAGTTGTCTTCTCCTTCTAAATCCCCGTCAGAACGGATATCTTCCTCTCGATTACAATCTGAAATGCATGGAGGGGGGCTGCCTTTGCGCCTACCATGGAGCGACGTCTGCATGAAATTTTATTGCCACACAAGGCTCGTCTCTTTTGCTCTACATGTTCAGTACCATTGTTTACTTTAACTGTCATGCATAGGAATAAAAAATAGTGAGATTATGTAAGGAGTGCATGCAGAAATCCAGAGTGATGGTAGCAACCTGTGGATAGACCCAAAACCAATAATAGCAGGCAGATAATGGCTTCAGTTAAAAAATACAGATAATGGCTTCTTTACTATTTTTTTCCCACCCAACATGAAGCTCATAGTAGACACCGGAGATTAACCAGATAGTAGATAGATACTATTCATAGCGGCCCCGATATGTACCCCACAACCATTTAAAAACTCAAATTTGACCATTAGTTTGGAGCTGACTCAGAGTCTAATCGGTGAATAGGACGATAAAGTAGCATGTAATATTAAGCGATGAATAACGTAAGCAGACACGAAAGAGTGCGACCTCTCTTGCGGACCCGTGTAGTCCTTGAGGGCATCTGCTCGGTTGATGATGGTAGTGCAGTTTTCATGGCTGCCAGTGGCAGGGAAGAAGATCTGAGGCGGCGAAAGACAGTCTGGAGGCCGGATCCCTGCTGTGCTGGACCCTTCTGTCGTTGGAGCAGCTGAGCTGGGGTGGACGACGGCGCAGCAGGAGCGGGACAAACCACGCAAGGTTTTCTTTGACAACTACCTGTAAGAGAAGTAATTCTGTAAGGGCTCGTTTGAATTGGAGGATTCCAACAATGCAGGGATATGAAATAGACAGGAATAGGATAGGAATGCACGTGCAAAACAGATAATTTAAAAACACATGATTTCTGCCAATCTGGGTGTTTGATTCACAACAATTGGAAGATCACAGGATGCAAAGAAGCATGGTGAGATTAAGTCAAACCACAAGAAAATGTATGGTTATAATGCTATTATGCTACTATCTCTTAGTCTTGTGCTTCATGAATAGGAATTTGAAAAGCAGGACAAGTGAAAATTAAAATTCCTATGTTTTTTCTTTCAAGGAGACACTAAAGCAACAAATCTGTGTGCTCAGTGGACAATATATATAACATGTAGAGTAAAAAAGAGGTGCAACAAGTGTACAACCTCTTTGGCGAAGCCATGTCGATCTCAGCATGATCGGGTTGGCCGGTGAGGATGCTTCGGCTGACTTGGCTGTCGGAGGTGGGGAAGGAGATCTTAGGCGTCTGGATATGGAGCCCGAGGTACTGCTCCGCTATGATGGAGGGTTTCATCGTTGGAGCAGCTCCGGTGAGTTGTACGACGCCGAGGCTGAAGCAGGACAAGAGAGACAACGAACAACGTTAACCTGAGTGGAATTATAATAGCATCTCCAATACATGACGTAAAATACATAACCACAAAGTGCTAGATAAAATACGTCAGCCGCTCATCTCTGAACTTAACTGTCGAAACTGAATTTAACTGTCGAAACTGAACTTAACTGTCGAAACTGAATGTAACTATCGAAACTGAATTTTGTTGTCGAAACTGAATTTTGCTTTCGAAACTAAACGCACTAGCAAGGTGAGGCTACACGTCAGTTGACTGACTTTTTCATCTCTGGTCAGTCGATTTTGCAGCCGTTGGGAGGTGGGAGTTTTCGCGCGCATTGTAATTTCGGAATACCAAGGCGCTGTTTGAGATGGAGGGAGTTGTCGGAGCACAACGAGATAATTATATATCTTAAATATTTCGGGCTAACAAGGCGCGGGTTGAAATTTCCGGAGAAGCCTAAAGTGTACTGTACCAAATCAATGCGCCCTACAAATGTCATTCAAAACTTTGAATTCATGTTATGTTCAACTAAAATATTTTGCTACGTGTACAATGCATGCAACCTACTACTCAAATGAACGTTTTAGTGCATTCCAAACGTATATACTACCGCTTCAGTACGAACTAAATTTGAATTCGTTTCTCTATTTGAATAAGATCTACAGTAATGATTGTTGTGAAGTCAAAGCATTTGAATTCGTTTCTTTGTTTTAATAAGATCTATAATCATCATTGTTGTCAAGTTAAACCATCGTTTGTGTATTATCTTCACAGCACACCACATGATTAGTCTTGAGTTACATATGAACTATGTGTACTATATGAACTCGAACTAGATTTTTTGAATCCATTTTATTTTGATTTCAAATCACATTACATTTCTAGCTATAGCTAGATCTTCATAATCTAAACCATGTCTCATATGTATAATGTGTTTATCACATTATGTATGGTGCCCCTCCCCCTACGCCTACAAGTATTTAGATGTGAGTTGCAAACACCACACATTACCACAAATTCAAATAAAATGTGAGAATGTTCGATATATAGTATTGTTTAGATTGTTCGATATTTAGTTGTAAGCTGCAAACGCCACACATTATCACAAATTCAAATAAAATGTGAGATAGTTTGATGTATAGTATGGTTTAGATTGTTCGGCATTTAGTCGTGATTGGCAAACACCATGCATTATCACATTATGGTATAACATGTGCACAGCATGTGTATCACCGCTATATTCATGCATGCAATGTTTAAAACACTATGATCTCCTATTCAAATATATGAATCTTCTTTCATATCAAATTATGATCTTTGTTAGTCTCTTACACCCACACAATCCTCTAACCTTTGTAGCTACCACTAACTTTCTCTCGTGCATGCACACGCCCTCCTCGCCCTTCCCCTCCCTTGGCATTATATCCACCGGGCACATTCATTTTTTTCTTTAGGTCGTTCTCCCAGAGTCTCCACAACTCCTTCCCGACACACACCGATCGATAAACCTCTCTAGCGATGCCTGCCTACAACATACAAACACACCTTCAATCTCCTCCTTTATGTGTCCTTGCCTCGTGTCTCTCATACGGTCAGACACACATGTAAACTCTCGCCCCCCTTTTCATCGCTCTCTCACAACCGCACACTCCTCCCCCTATCTAGCTAGTAGTTGGGCCTCTCGCACCACCTCCTAGCTCCATTCTCTCTGTCTATCCGTCTCGCTGGGCCTTATTTGCCTCTAACAAATGGACGTACACCGACCGATCTCTCGCTATACATATAGCTAGCTAGGTCCTTGTAACTCGTTTTTACCCACACGTCAATCGATCTACCTCATTAGTTGTGTCTCTCCCTTCCGCTAGAAAACAACAATTGATCTACCGATCTAGTTAGGTTTGCTTACCAAACACATGGTTCCCCTTCATCATCCATGGATGCGTCCCGACAGATCTATCACACGCACAGGCACACACAGAAACACATCCCCACTCTAATTGATAACATTGCAGTTCCACCCTCAGTTTGTCTAGTAGGCCTCTCCCACCATCTTCGAGAAGCAACTCCATCACCCATCCAGCACTCTACCCCTCTCCCTCCCTCTCCCTCCCTCTCTCTCTCCTCTCTCTCTCTCCCATCATATTTCCCGTCCTTCAGTTATGTATGGATGTCGATCGATCTCCCTCAAGACATAGCTGGGTCTCTCCTTCTGAACACATATACAAGTCGTTCTACCTCTATAGTTAGGCCTCTTCCTACCCCTCCCACCACCCCTCCCCCCACACACACCGATACATCGAGCGCTCTAGTCATGTCTCCCTGCCACACACAAACTTGACGTCCTCTAACGTTCCGGTAGGCCAGTCGCCCTATATCTTTGACTTGTACACACACACATAGAGAATTTCGATGGCTCTCTTCATCAATCTCGCACCCACCCACTTGATCCTCTCTTCGACTCTATCGATAGCTATGACCCCTCCCTCTCTTCTCGTGGATTGTCCGACCCTCTATGTATGATATGGATAGGCCTCCATTTCACACACATTGCATGCAAAATTTTGTTTGAGATGTCATCGACACATATTCCCACAAATAATTCACGAAATCAACCCCCCACCGCACCCCCACCCCAAAACAAAAAACACTCACGAATGCAGTTTGTATCTCTCACACACACACCCACATAGGTGGGGGACGTGCACGAAGAGAAGAGGTGCATGCACGGCGCACGTACTCCTATCTCTTTCCCAACCACACCCGCGCGGGTACACGGTGGAGCTCATTTCTGTACGAAAAAGGCAGCCCACATGGTAATTTGGCACGTGTACTGGTTGTCCACTTGGTGGAGGGAGGATCGTCTACCATGGGTGAACAAACAAATTGCGACTTGGCGTGTTATGTTAAAAAAAGAGACAAACCATGTGGGGCCTACCTTAGAGGCAAGGCTCTATACACTGGAGTACTTTTGATGTGTCCCGTCAACTCGCAGAACTAGGAGAAGCTTGCTTAGTACGCTGTCTCCCCCGCCCATTGGCGCGGTGGCTCGCAGGATGAGGTGAAGCTTGCTTACGATTCCTTACGCCCGCTCCCTCGCCCGTGTGCACGGTGGCTCGCAGGACGAGGAGAAAAATTTACTACTCCCTCTGTTTACTCCTCGTCCCTACTACATTGGTTATAGAGATTATATCATATTGTTTGGAATATATATGTCCTCTAGTAGATTTCAATATGAACTACTAGTACATACTCCAAACATTGATGTATGTTGACGTATTTTAGAGTGTAGATTCACTCATTTTGCTCCATATGTAGCTCTCTCCCTCGCCCCTCGACCCTCGCCCACGTGGTGAACGTGCAGCAATTCATTCGGTCTCATATAGCCAGAACGATATATACTGCACTACCATTATTGCTCGACTTCCCGGAGAGGTGAAGAGCCAATCACAAGGTCAATATTTTGGAGATGCCAAGTTCAAGGTTATAGGAGAACGAGTAGTAGGTGTCGCGTCATTTATAAATAAAGTTTTTTTCTTCAGTGCACATACGCAATATGATAGGTTCATATGGAGAGAAAAGGAGTACATAGTGAGGACGGGCCAGCCTACACGGTTGCTTGATGGGGTTGCTCTCTTCACACTCTCTCGCACAAAATACTATGGCCACATCTCTAACATCCCGGCGGATCACGTCCGCTTGGGGAAGGGGTGGATGCTTAGTGTAGATGCGGTGGCCGTCGTCGATGGTGAAAACCCACTGTCGGCACGTCCCGATCAGGGGTCCCTGCCATTCTCTCTCACAAAGCCGGTGAGGTTGCCTTCGTCCCTTGCTCACTGCCGCGACGTGGGCAGTTGCCGCCTCCCGCCGCCCTCCTCAAGGTTGAGCTACGTCCCTCATGTACAACTCCCTTTACAGCCGGCTTGCACCACTGCTCCAGCTGCCCACATCACTCCCTGTGGATATTTCTCCACTTCTTTGCCCCGCACATACCTCTACTGGCTTCTATGTACTATATTTGTGATGAGTTTATGTCTCATCAACTAGTCCCAGTAATCTTATTCTAATCACGCTTGTTCAATTTCTTTGCCACAGGGATGCTCATCTCGATTTTGGTGAAACTGCACAAAATGATCCGATGGTCAAAAGGTTGCAAACTTCATTTATTATGAAGCTCGAACGTTGCCAGCAAATTGAAGCCTGGTCAGGGTTCACGGTTCAAGGGTTAGGGACTGCATGGGTCATTTTTTCATTAGCTGCCTTTGTTCCAAAATAAGTGTCAACTTTAGTAATAGTACAACTTTGTACTAAAGTTTGCACGAAGTTGAGAAACTTATTTTGGAACAGAGGGAGTACATATTTGCTATGATCTGTCAATCATTGAGATGCAATATCATGCATGTTAGTCTCCTTTGTATTTCATGAAATGTTGCAACGGGCAACCTTAGACGCGAGATACATGTAACAGAAGCTAGAAGCTTCATAGCATTGTACAAATTTAGCTCGCTGATAAATTACAGTACATACTATACTAGTACTTCCTCTGTTCCTAAATATAAGTCTTTGTAGAGATTTCACCATGAACCACATGCAGATGTATATAGATGCATTTTAAGTGTAGATTCATTCATTTTGTTCTGTATGTAGTGGAATCTCTACAAAGGCTTATATCTACTAGTAATAGCTAGCCCCCACTACTAGGAATTCTCTATCCTCTCCTTGAGCCACGTCATCAAAATTGATGTAGCCGTTAGATGAAGTAAATCAGTCCATAATAGCCATCTGATCTTGACGTTGAGAGGCTCCGCACTAAGACACATGCAAGCATGCAGAAATACCGTGCCACGTGCATGTGAGTGGGTTTTAAATCACATCAACATGTCTGCATGTAAGCATGCACCGGTAGCATGCATGTAAGTGAGCTTTTTAGTCCCATTAACATGTTAAAAAGAAAAATATAATCCCATTATGCAGTAGGAGTTGCACTGGCGGAGCTACGTACAAACAAAAAAGTACCATGGCCCGCCCTGCATGATCCCAAAACACTAAAGTATAAGGGTAAAATTGGTCTACAAGGGTAAATGTTTCAAGTGGCCTTTGGCTTGGCCCGCCCAGAAAATTCATTGTAGCTCCGCCACTGAGGAGTTGGCTGATCTTTTTTCCTTACGTGGGATGATCTAAATGATGATGGGAGTTTATTTAGTTTGGCTACCACATTTGTCATGCGGTTATAGAGTTTTTTTTGTTCTATGAAATCAATAATTTTGCACAGAGAGATATACCGCTGTTGCGTGCCAACGCGCGGGGACTCATCTAGTAATATTTAGGAACAGATTGAGTACTATGTAAAGAGTTAGGTGTCGGACGGTGATAGTGTGAGGTGGGCCATGTAATCACTAAGCCTGCGTGTTTCCACTACTCTTGCACGCCCCCGTTGTAAGAATGGAGAAAATTGTAATCTAGTAGTAGTAGTATATACCTCCTTTCGCCGAAAGCGTGGGACATCGAGCAGTCCTACCACCTCAGTAATAAAGACCAATGAGCCGTCATATCACATAGACCCAGCAGTAAGTTGGACGGATGAAGCAATCATCACTCTTGCGCCAGTGAGAGGTCGCGTCCGCTCTACCCGGGCATGAATGCGGCATCGATTCTTTGGAGCGGTGCTGACCGTTTCAGGCGGGAAGCGCGCGCGGGCAATGGAGGGGCTTTGGGTGGGCCAGGCTGGTCAGGAGCGGGCGTGGCAGCTGTCCGCATGTCCCTACCGGACACGCCCGAAAACGAGAGGATGCACCGACTCTCGTGGCTAAAATCATACACTACACAACATCTCTCTGTAGGAGTAGGTCGCTCTATCGCTCTCTCTAACACACACATGGTGTTAAACACACACACACACACGCACCTTGGTCCCGTTGCACCTTCTAACATGACTTATTACACCTAGACGAAGGGAGCAGTAAGTATACGAGATACGGTGGCACACTGACTTAAGTCGAATACAAGTGGCCAAAATTTGTGTGCATGGTATAATAAGGATTCACTTAAAATAGTACGTGAGCGAATAGAGGGATCAATTGGACAGTGTTCCCGAGTAGTAGCGAGATGTGTGAGGTAAGATACACCGCTGGTGCTTTTAATTTTTCTTATTAATTTGTTTGTTTCACCCTCTGACTGGTGGGACCCAACATACTACATGGAGAGAGGTAAGATGACTAAGGCTACATTATTTCTGCACCACTATGGATAGTCTTACCACCAAAGCCATATGACACGATTATGATTGAAATCCCAATGACTCCCACACACACAAAAAAACACGGCATGCTTGTCATACGAATGCAGGAATGTATAAAAGGTTATTTCCCTCTCGTTGAACATAACGGGAGGGTTGTGTAGCTGGTTAGCCTGTTCGCTCACTCTCTCGCCCTCTCCCGCTGGAGCCTCAGCGCTTGTAGTTTCTCTCTTCACACTCTCTCGCCCTCTCCAGATCTAAATAAGACTTCGTTGGCCTCTCTCTCCCCTCACTGCTGCTCAAAGAGCCGGCAGGATTCGTCTGCCGAGAAGGGAAGGAGGCTTAACGTTGTCGCCGTCGGCGGGGGACTACCGGCGCAGCTGTTCACTTTCCACCTAGCGGCGGCACGGGAGGGCCTCCGACCCCTTCTTCTTCACTACCATCCCGTCGCCCACCGAACCACGTCCCAAGAACCTTAAGGTATAATTTACTTACTCCACATGCATTGCTCTAGCTGCATGTATACCATGAATCTAGGATGTGGTTCAAAGAGGAAAGGAGTGGGGGAAAGTAGTGGGAAAAGTTGTATATAGCATGAATCTGGGACGTGGTTCAAAGAGGAAATGAAGGGGGAAAGTTGTATAGCATTAATCTAGGACGTGGTTCAAAGAGGAAAGGAATGGTGGAAAGTTGTGGGGAAAGTTGCATCGCATAAATCTAGGACGTGGTTCAAAGAGGAAAGGAAGGGGCGAAAGTACTAGTTCAAAAAGGAAAGGAAGGGACAAGGCTGTAGAGTTTGAGCAGGACTAGATTTGCTACGCTCACATAGGGAAAGGCGTCTAAAGATAACAAAACTGGGACCAACACAAATATGCTCCTTGGTTGCTTGTTCTTTGTTGCAACAGACTGTGCATGACCACAGTACATCGGTAAATTTACATGGTGCTGGTGCGTCCACTGTCCCGTGCAACTCATTAGCTGTTGTTAATCTAAGGCCCTGTTTGGTTAAAAACTCCCTAGTCCCTACCTGCTGGGTTCCAGGGACTAAACATGGACTAGAGGTTATTAAATGACATGCTAAAAGACCATGTTACCCCTAGTAATGTACTAATAGAGACAAGGGTCGATGCGTGGGGGGCAACTGTTGGAAAAAGTCCCAAAAAGACTCCCTCGGGGTCTTCTTTCTTTAGTCCCAAATGCCCACTTTTAGTCCCTAAAAGTCCCTCCTCTTTGGTTTAGATGGGACTGACACGGAGTTTTCTTAGTCCCTACACCAAAATGTCCCTATAAACAAACACCCTCTAATAATGCTGCTAGAAAATTGATGCAATGCCACAGTTAAAAGAAAATTACATGTTTAATGAATTTTATTGTTAATATAATCTCTGTGTTAATATTAATCAACACCACCATTTGAGAAATGCTACCGTCTTGCTTTCTTTCCCATTTAGATAAGGTAGATGCTTCTTTTTGTTGGCTTCTGTGTCATCCACCATTATTGACCACTAATTGTTTCCTTTGCACCTCTGTGTAAACAGGGTTATCTGCTTCACCTCGTTGCCATTGTGACCTTTTGTTGCACTACACAAAACACTTTTATTTTAATAGTGTTTTGTGCAATTCAACCAAAATGTCACACCGACAATGTTGCTTGATTACTTGATCTTAGTGGAACTGCACAAGAGGAGATCTTACTTCCTATCCGTTAAGGCGAGTTTGGTTCAGATCTTCTTCTTGTGAGTTTTTTGAATTCCGCATCATGAGAGGTTAGTACTAGCCTTCTTTCACATGATTCTGTAGTGTGCATTCATATGTTGTGCTACTTGTACGATAATTTTGCTTGATTTTAGTGAACTGCACAAATGGAGACAAGACTTCCAATCTGTATGTGCACTGTAATATCCCATTGAGGTAAGATAAGGATATTTCACAACTGTTGGCCTGTATTTTGCCACTTTCATCAGAAAATTAAGTTTAGTACTATACTTGTGCTCCCTAATTGACATGCCAAATCTTACATTGAAGGCGAAGCTTGTTTGTTATTGAACCAAGTGATGAAGGGGAAGAACAAGGGGAAGAAAAACAAAAATCAACTCCTGGTGTTGTAATGAAGCACTGGAACTGTGATGACACAACTAATGATATAGTTTTGCATCTTAATTTATTGCTATGGCTAGAACGAGGAATTGTTTTGCCACTGATTTGATGCCACTCTTAATGTAATATGTAATTATCTCTACATGTGCAAACAGGGATCTTCTTTGAAGATACCATATATTTTAGTGGAACTGCACAAGAAGATGTTGGAAACATTAAACTAATCGATGAGTATATAGTAAGCATGGCCACCACCGTAGATTGCAACAGATGGTTCCAGAGAATTGCTTCATCTGTATGCTCTACACAATAAGCCTCCTGACAAAGGTTGGTACTCGCCCACTGATTTCATCCATATGATTGAGCTTTGTTCTATTGGTGTTGTGCTACTGTTTAGATACTGTCATGGAAAAGTGGTATTATCCTTGAGAAGTGCTTCATCTATGATGTTTTAAATATTTCCTTTCCTTTTTTTCGAGCAAACAGTGATGCTAGCATTTAGTAGTCCTCTTGTCTTTGCACAACAGGATCATCTTCCTCTGAAGAAGAATATGGAGTACGTGAAGTGACTAGTTCTGATTATGCCAGGATGAAGAAGCCCTGTCTATCTTATCATCAGAAGGAGCAGCTGAAGGATGGTTACATTACTCCCCACAAGACCAAACTAACTTCAGCTCAGAAGGACTGGCAAAATCTCCAGTTTTTTGCTGTGATGCGCAAGTACAATGTTGTTTTAGGATTCTTTCTGGTGAGTTCCTTTTTTCTAAATGTGTGCTCTACATGGACCATGTATGTGCCTGTTGAAACTGTCAATTCATAGTACAATTTGCTCTATACTAATCACTTTTTTTGTATTTGTGCAAACAGGGGTGCTCCGCTTGATTTCAATGAGAATTGCACAAAATGTTCATGAATACATCGAATCGTTCATTTCCACCACAGAAAGGAGGTGCCAATAAGTTCAAGGCGTTGCAACATATAAGGGCGAAATCATACAAGCTACGCGCGAATTTGGTTGATTTTGGTGGAACTGCACAAAAAAGAACAGCTGGTTTATTTAGCACGAGGTGCCATGTCAATGTCCGAACTGATGGCAAACCCTGCCCATTCCACAATCGTAGGCATTTGATATTTTGGAATGGGACAACCTTGTCAAATTTTGCTCATTGATTTTAGCAAGACATGCGTTTGATATTTTTGAATGGGACGCCCTTGCTGTCAGCAGCGTCGATCAATTTTTTCTTTATTCTTTAGTTGTGAAGTAAATATTGCCTCTGACATGTGAGTCGCTGATATGCATAATCATCGATTGTTTTGAATGTTCTCAATGAATTACCAGGCCTGTGTGTTTGATTGCAATGTACACAAACGCTAAAAACCTGCTCAAACTCTTTGTACTCCTTCTGTTCCTTTTTACTTCGCACATTGTGAAAGTGCATACTTTTTTGTATAAGATTGGTCAAAGTAGAGATACTTTGACTGCAGACAAAACTTGTATGCAGACTAGAAAGGACCGAAGGGAGTACATGCGAAACTGCTGCAAACAAGGTGATCACCCTTGGAATAATGCTAGTGCATATTGTTTTGCCTATTCATCTAATGCCAGTGATATAGGAATTCAAACTAATCGAAATAAATTCATTCATACACGGTCGGATTTCATATAAACATGCCAGATTTCATTACATTTCATACATTCTTCAACTAAAAAGGGGTGCGCTGGAGGTATAATTAATTAACTGAAGCTACCCACCTGTGTCCTGCTGAGCCGAACAGAAGCTTCAGTGACTTAACTGTAGGTGCAGTTGCATAACTGACATGTGGCTTGTTGGGCCCACGTGTCAGTCAGCCAACTGCACCAGCAGTTAAGTAGAGGCAGCGTTATTCTCCAGCAGAACTATCCGACTCCACGTCACCGCCAAGAAGCTAACCGGCCATCAATGGTCAACCCACCTAGCTTGGCTTCAACATGAGGGTAGCAGCAGTGGTCTTACTTGGACCCGAGCGGCGGCGACCTACCGTGTTCTACTCTTCCTCGTTTTCTGTGTGGCGCGGCCTCGTTGGCAGCAGAGTCGATGATGTCCTCTGTCTCATTGCTGGCGGGCGACGCCTCAGCGGAGCGGTGGAAATCCTCCTCCACGTTGCCGGCAGGGTGGGGCCTCGGCTAGGCCGGCAATGTCCTCTGCGTCGTTGTTGGCGGGGCGGGGCCTCGGCGGAGCCGACGGTGTCCTCTGCCTCGTTGTTGGTGCCGTGGGGCCTCGGCGGAGCAGGGCCTCATCGACGCCAGCGGAGCGGGGACTTGTCGGAGCCGACATTGTCCTCTGCTTCGTCCTCGGTCTCGCCAAACAGCGCCTCACCCGCTTCGTCGCCCTCTTTGCTAGCCTCTTTGTAGGCGGCCGCAGCCTCCGCCACCCGCATGCGCTCCCGCCAGCCCTCGAGGCGGCCCTTGCGGGCGGAGCGGTACGAGTCGAGCAGCGCCTCCTACTCCGCCCGCTCCGTGGCGATCTGCTCCTCCGCCTGCAGGTGCTCCTAGAGGAGATGGTGGTTGTAGGCGGCGTCGGCATGCGCCTCCTGGAACTACTCCTGACGCATCTGCCTCGCAATGTCCATATATTTGGCACGGGCCTCACCGATGGTCATGGTGCAATGCATCGGCGAGGATGGCGCGAAGGAGGGGGTTGGTACCGGATCGTCGACTACCATGTTCTCCATTGGGACATCGTCGTCCTCCGGCTGCCTGCCGGCCAGCCGGTCGGCAGCAATGGCTGCCATCTCCTTGTGGTTCGTTGTCCGCCCGTCCCGAAGAGCGCTAGAGCGCGAGGAAGCCATGGTGGGCAGTAGTGGTGTGGACAGGAGAAAGGGAACGAATGCGGATGACTGCGGCTATAGCCGGCGCAACAGTTTATATAGCAATGGTGGGCGGGCGGAGGGACGGACATGTGGCGCCGGAGTAGCTGCCTCGGCAACCGCATCATTAATGTGGGCGGCAGATGGACGGACGGACGGCACTTGTGTCGTTAGAAGGCGGAGCAATCGCCTGCATCGGGAAGCGGGGCAGGCGGCGCTGACTGTTTCGGGCGGAAAGCACGCGCGGGCGAGGAGATGACTTTACTTGGAGAGGATTACAATGGGGATCCACCAGGTCCATAGCCTCACGTGCGCAAGTGCCTCCTTATTATATATATATATATATATATATATATATATATATATATATATATATATATATATATATATATATATATAAAACTATGCTCCCTCAGTCTAGATGAATAAGTCGTATTAGAAGGTGCACCACGACCTAGGTGCAAGCAGATTGGTGGAAAAGAAGAATATTTCTCTCTTCTAAACACAACATTTAATCACAGCAGTTAAGAGGATGCCTTATTAGCTACCCATGCAGGCCATCATAATTCATAGCATGCAAAGTGCTTTTATTTCTTGCCTAATAACCACATGGACATGCTGCATGCATTGGTCCTTGCCCGAGCAAAAAAAAGGGAGGACAGGGGTTTCCACAGGAGACAACGAGGCAGAGGTGGAAGCGCTCGCTGGAGTTATTTATTTTGCTTCCCCCTGGTTTCCTGACATCATGGTCCCACACCATTGTCAACCTATGTAGTACTAGTCAATAAACGAGAGAATTGCAGAAGATGCGGCCGACAACTGGGACCAAGCAGCTCGAGCAGTAATTGTGTTTTTGAGGTGTGAGCACTACAGAGTTTTTCGATGTTTAGCCCAGATATTAATTTTTCTCCTCTGAACAACAACGAAAACATCGCTGCAGGTATTAAATGGGCGGGCTGTGGCCCGTCTAGCCCAGGCCAGATATCCAGCCCATATATTAATTTTTTTCAAGCTGAAAATGGCTAGCCCAGCTATACTTTTTTTAGGAATACCCAGGCAAGGTCAAGTTGTTATTCTCTGCCCGCTGGGCTGCAAATCTTCCCTAGGAGGGATGCATTAGGCTTAACAAGAAAACGGGCTTTAAAAAATAATAAATGAGATGTAATTATAAAAACTCAGCAGTAACTATAAAAAATGCACCAAACACGTGATGACTTTATAAAATATTATTTTTGGCTATTGAAAATTTTAATTTCATTAATTGTTACGAGCGCAATGTTTCATTGGATTTTTACGTAATATAAATTTATATTGAAATTGTATTTAATCTGGCTAGAAATTTCGGGATAAAAATATTTTGGATCCCATAAAAATGTGGGAAATTTTATTGAATTCTGTTTTGAACGGTTGGTTGAAATGGGCTGTACTTTTAACAAACTGTAAATGGGCTGTAGTAAATTCCATTAGAATTCAAAAATGGGCTACACATTCTTACAAATCTCAATTGGGCAATAAGTTCTCTGCCACACACTTCTGGCCTTACTAAGTTGATGCGTCGCCTAAAAAACCAGAGTTGACGCATATGCAAGGCTTTGTCAACTTATAGTCAACACACAGTTCTAGCAGCAGTGGCCGTTGGATGTCGATCCAACGGATGCCGTGCTTCTTCTTCAATCTCGGATATTCTAGCTTCACCCGCCCAAAAAATGATTCCTCCCCCTGACATTTGGGGTGCACCGTTTCAGAAGCTGACCTGTGGGCCTACTAAGTTGACGTACCAAGGGTTTTGTCAACTTAGTCAATATAAACGATTCTAGCTGAAGTGACCATACGATGTCCATCCAACGGCCGTAGTGCTTCTTCAACCTCTAGTCTTCTTGCTCCAGCCGCCCAAAGCAGCGCCGGTCGTGCCGCCTGCTCCTGCCTCCCGTGGCCGGCTGTGCTGCCGTGGAGGCCTCACCTCCCCCTACTATTCCCACCGCTGGCCAGGCCCTGCGGCGACGGCAGCCTCACACCGCAGCTGAACGAGTGAACCCTCATACGCCTCTCCGCATGGGCATCCACTGCCATGTCTTCACTAGCTCCGCGTCGTCCCCTTCCTAGGCCTCACCGTCGTCCACCGCCCTGGTGCTCTCAGCGCGGCTTGGTCAACGTGGACGGAACGACTTCCATCGGACGTGGACTGTATGTGGAGAGGCTGACAGCTGGGTCCACGGCGGTAGCAAGGAAGTGCCTCCTTATTACGCGGAAAATAATGATTCCTCCACCTGACAGCAGGGACCCACCGGACGGGCCACCAGTATTTTGCAAAAAAAATCATTTCCCCTGACTGCTGGGACCCACCGGATGGGCCACCGTATTTCGTGAAAAAAATGTTCCCCCCGCTGTCAGCTCGGACCCACCAAAAGTGCCTCCTTATTCGCACAAAAAATGAATACTCCCCTGGCTAGCTGGGACCCACCTTGCTGGGAGGCTGACTTGTGGGCACCGCCATGGTGCTTTCTGCGTGGCGTGGTCAACGTGGTCAAGGAACGGCTTCCATCAGAAGAGTACTGTGCGTGGAGAGGCTGACAGCTGCGTCCATGGCCACAACACAGTTTTTTTGTGATTTTTCAAGTAAGTCGCTTTGTCAGGCCTATTGGGCTGCAAATCTTTCAAGATGAGGAGAGCTTTCATTCGGCTGGCCGAGAAAATGGCCCATCAGTAATGAGAAATGGGCTGTACATTTTTAAAACACATCAAACCGGCAATTAGTTTCAAATATCTTTTTTTCATTTCAAGATTTTAAATTACATTAATTTTTATGCATGGAGAATTTGTTGTATTTTATATTGATATACATTTATTTTTAAAATCAGTTTGAATGTGAGTCGAAATTTCAGGATTAAAAACAGTTCGGACGGCACCGAAATATGAAAAATTTCATATAATTTTTTAACGGTTGCCACAATATGGGCTGTAATGCTAACAAAAAGAATATGGGCTCCAAAAAACCTTAAGAATTAGCAAATGGGTTGTAAATTATTAGAAATAATGGCAGATGGGTTGTATGCTGTTTTCCACAGATTTGAGGCTTTCCTAAAAAAGGGTTGACGCACAAGCACTGACTGTTGGATGTCCATCCAACGGCCGTCATGCTTCTTCAATCTCTGCTCTTCCTGCTCCAGTTGCTCAAACAAGCGCCGGTGGGACTGCCTGCTCCCTCCTCCTCGCGGCCGGCTGTGTTGCCGCGCAGGCCTCACCGCCCGACCGTACTCCCATCGCTGGCCTAGCCATCCCTCTACTCACTCACACCTGCTGTTATTCTCCGGCGACGGTAGACGAACTAGTAAACCCTCGTACAGTCATACTCCCCTCCGCGTGGGAAACAACTGCCGAGTCTTCCCTGCCTCCGTGTCGTCCCCTTCCTAGGCCTCGCCGTCGTCCACTGCCCTGGTGCTCTCGACACGGCGTGGTCAACGTGGTCAAGGAACGACTTCCATCGAACGTGGACTGTACGTGGAGAGGCTGACAGCTGGGTCCACGGCCGCAGCAAGGAAGTGCCTCCTTATTACGCGGAAAATAATGATTCCTCCACCTGACAGCTGGGACCCATCGGACGGGCCACTGTATTTCACGAAAAAATGTTTCCCCCTGACTACTGGGACCCACCAGCTACATCTTCGCACGCAAGGAAGTGCGTCCGGGCAAAAAAAAACCGATTCACCCCCTGACTGCTGGGACCCACTAGCTACATCTTCGCAGGCAAGGAAGTGCATGACAGTCGGGAACACCTGGTCGAAGCGTACGTAGTGTTGTCATTCTGGTTGCGAACGTGTACGTACATACTGGTCGATGTAGAGGCGCGCACGTGTCGTAGTAGAGGCGCGCATGTAGCATGTACACGTACGTACAGCGGCCAGGGTGCAAGAAAGAAAATACAGCCACGTGTGTGTACATACGGGCGGGGTCTCGAACACCTACTCGCGCATACGTATGGCCAGGCTTGTGTACATTGCTGGGTCGGAATGGAGAAACATCATCGTCGTCGTGTTCATGGGGAGGCAACGGAATGCGTCGTGTTCATGGGGAGGCAACGGAACGCGTGGGAGCCAACCGGCTGGGTCGGAACGGAATGTGTGGTCATGTTCATCGGGAGGGCTTGGATGGAACAGGCGATGGAAACGAGGCCTGGCGTACCGCACAACGGAGGAAACGGACCTCCTACGTTCGGAACATGGTCCTATTGATCGGGAGGTGTCTGGCGTACCGCAAAACGGAGGAAACGGACCTCCTACGGTCGAAACGGGGGTCCTGTTGATCGGGAGGGGTGTGGCATACCGCAAAATGGACTAAGCGGACCTCCTACCATGGAAACGGGGGTTGAGGGAGTCCTGGATTAGGGGGTGTTCGGAGGGCCGGACTATACCTTCAGCCGGACTCCTGGACTATGAAGATACAAGATTGAAGACTCCGTCCCGTGTCCGGAAGGGACTTTCCTTGGCATGGAAGGCAAGCTTGGCGATACGGATGTTCAGATCTCCTACCATTGTAACCGACTCTATGTAACCCTAACCCTCTCCGGTGTCTATATAAACCGGAGGGTTTTAGTCCACAGGACAACATACACATCAACAATCATACCATAGGCTAGCTACTAGGGTTTAGCCTCTCTGATCTCGTGGTAGATCTACTCTTGTACTACCCATATCATCAATATTAATCAAGCAGGACGTAGGGTTTTACCTCCATCGAGAGGGCCTGAACCTGGGTAAAACTTCATGTCCCTTGCCTCCTTTTACCATCCGGCCTAGACGCACAGTTCGGGACCCCCTACCCGAGATCCGCCGGTTTTGACACCAACATTGGTGCTTTCATTGAGAGTTCCTCTGTGCTGTCAACGTCAGGTCCGATGGCTCCTACGATCATCAATAGCGATGCAGTACAGGGTGAGACCTTTCTTCCCAGGCAGATCTTCGTCTTTGGCGGCTTCGCACTGCGGGCCAATTCGCTTGGCCGTCTGGAGCAGATCGAAAGTTACGCCCCTGGCCGTCAGGTCAGATTTAGAACTTTAAACTACACGGCTGACATCCGCGGGGACTTGATCTTCGACGGATTCGAGCCACTACCGAGCGCGCCGCACTGTCACAACGAGCATGATCTAGCTGTGCCGCCGAACAGTGCCCTGGAGGCCGCGCCCGCATCGGCTTCGACCCTTAGTCCGGAGCCAACCGCGGCGATCGAGGATAGGCGGTTGGACGCCGCCTCGGGGGCTGCGATCCCAACGGCGGTTGAGCCGAACACCAGCCCCGTATTTTGCGAGACTCGTGACTCCAAGGAGCCGGACTCCTCTCCGGACTCCAAGCCCTCCACGCCCCTGCCAATCGAATCTGATTGGGCGCCGATCATGGAGTTCACTACCGCAGACATCTTTCAGCACTCGCCTTTCGGTGATATCATAAAGTCACTGAAGTCTCTCTCTTTATCTGGAGAGCCCTGGCCGGACTACGGTCAGCAAGGTTGGAGTACAGACGATGAAGAAATTCAAAGCCCACCCACCACCCACTTTGTAGCCACTGTCGACGATTTAACTGACATGCTCGACTTTGACTCCGAAGACATCGATGGTATGGATGCCGATGAAGGAGACAATGAAGAACATGCACCTGTCGGGCCCTGGAACGCCACCTCGGCATATGACGTATACACGGTGGACGCACTAAAATATGACGACGAGGAGCGGAAGGACGCACCGAAGGCCTGTTCCCTCGAAAAGCAGTCAAAATGGCGACGCAAGCGCCGCACCAAATCCCGCGTTGACAGGAATAGCGGTCACACAGACCCAGCGCTGGAGCAGGGCGAACCGCTGCTGAACAACGGCAATCCATATATTCAAACCAAACAAACAAATCCTATCAGGGATAATGGTCCGGATGACATAACGCCGGACAGGTACCCGGAGCATCAGAATATCCGCGAAAGGCTCGTTGCCACCACAACCAAATATCAAAGCAACCACCTGGTCGAATAGACGACCCCTCTATCAACACAAAACGACATACAATGCCGCACACAATACAACACGCGACCCACGCGAGGGCTCGCACCCAAAGGACGGCGCAACAAGATCCATCTATGGACCATGCAGGCGCGCCCCAGCATACAATGTAACACAACAAACGTCCGAACAACATGGCACACCCAGCTACAGGGGTGCCGCACATCCCCTGTGTTTCACCGATGAGGTGCTAGACCATGAATTTCTAGAGGGATTCAAGTTCGTAAACATAGAGGCATACGACGGAACAACATACCCGGGGGTCTGGATTGAGGACTACATCCTTCATATCCATATGGCTCGAGGAGATGATCTCCACGCCATCAAGTACTTACCCCTCAAGCTCAAAGGGCCAGCTCCTCACTGGCTCAAAGGCCTCCCCGAAAGCTCCATTGGAAGTTGGGAAGAGCTCGAAGACGCCTTTCGAGCAAATTTTCAAGGGACTTATGTCCGACCTCCGGATGTGGATGATCTAAGTCATATAACTCAGCAGCCCGAAGAGTCAACCCGAAAGCTTTGGAATAGGTTTCTTACTAAAAAGAGCCAGATCGTCGACTGTCCGGACGCCGAAGCCTTAGCGGCTTTCAAGCATAGTGTCTGTGATGAATGGCTCGCCAGACACCTCGGCCAAAATAAGCCGAGAACAATGGCCGCATTAACAAACCTCATGACCCGCTTTTGCGCGGGTGAGGATAGCTGGCTAGCCAGGTGCAGCTCCAGCGACCCCAGTACATCTGAAGTTAGAGATGGAAACGGGAAATCACGGCGCAACAGCAATAGCAAACGCCGGAATAAAGAAGACAACACGAAGGGCACGGCAGTAAATGCCGGATTCAAAAGCTCCCGGCCAGGTCAAAAGCCGCCCACTAAAGGCACCAGGGATGAACCGTCCAGCCTCAACAAAATTCTGGACCAGGTATGTCAGATACATAGTACCCCTAGCAAGCCCGCTAATCATACCCACAAAGAATGTTGGGTCTTCAAGCAGTCTGGCAAGCTCAACGCCGTCCACAAGGGGGAGGATACACCAAGTGAAGACGAGGATGAGCCTCCCAAACAAGACACTGGGGAACAAAAGAAATTCCCACCGGAAGTCAAAACAGTAAATGTACTACACATGATCAAGGGAAAAAACAATGCGGCACCCGCAGGAAAATATACCCAACTGCCTGTCACCGCGAAGTCCTGCCAATGGTCATCTCAACCGATCATTTTCGACCATCGCGATTACTCAGCAAGTATCCGACACGCAGGATGGGATGCCTTGGTATTAGACCCAGTAATTGGCGGATATCACTTCACACGAGTCTTGATGGACGGCGGCAGTAGCCTAAACCTCATATACCAGGATACAATCCGCGGGATGGGTTAGACCCAACACAAATTCGCCATAGCAATACTACCTTTAAAGGAGTAATGCCAGGCCCAGGGGCTCGTTGTACGGGCTCCCTCCTACTACAAGTTATATTCGGCTCCCTTGATAACTTCCCTAGCGAGCATTTAACCTTCCACATCGCTCCGTTTCAAAGTGGCTATCAAGCACTGCTCGAGCGCGAACCTTTCGCTCGCTTTAATGCAATAGCACACTATGCCTCCCTCACACTCAAGATGCCCGGTCCACGCGGCATCATTTCAGTGCACGGAAATATCAAGCGATCTCTGCGCGCCGAAGAGAGTGAGGCTGCCTTGGCAGCCACACACTAAAGGCGCCCGGACTAGCCAAAGCGCCCCATAGGTCGTCAAGACCTCAGACACAACTAATCGAGTCCGGCGCCGCTACTTATACCGAATAAATGGTCACACCCCTATTTACAAGGGGCTCAACGCGCGCAGACATGTGGCCATTCCTCCTCATTTTAAATTATGCATAGTTTCTTTAATTATCTTTTTTGCACGACAACCTTTTTCACCTAAATTCCTCTCTTTTACTGACGATCATCGTGCCACACCCGTCCAAGATACGGTACAACGGAGACACAGGCGCAGACGTGCAGCAGGGACCCGCTCCAAGGATTCTTTTTAGATTAAGACCCTGCGCAAACCTTTTTTACTGTCTCTTGTTGATACATATCCACCATTGAGAAGGATGCTGACGTCTTGGCATGTGGCCACGCCAGACCAATGCACGTACCTGGACATAAGGGGCTTCTTACGAAGGCCATTATTTAGGCCCGGTTTATACTACAAAGACCGAATACCTTAGGGAGTGTTCGGCGTCGCGAGTTTGGCCCTATATGCATCATCTCCGAATCATTGTCTTTGGTCAAATGTTGGGTTTGCCCAGCTCCTGTGTTTTGGTGCCTTACGTTCTGCTTTACCAGCTAAGGTAGCACTAGGAGAACTACTATGATTGTGCCCTGGTTCATCCGGACGAGCACCTCAGTAGAGAAAGCCGAAAACTGACTGTCATGATCTAGCGCGAGAATGGTCAACCACTCGATGACCCATGGGAATGTTAGAATTCATCTGCCTTAACAAAGGGTCGCTTTCCGGCCAGGCATATATGCACCCCGGGATCGGGAAAGTGCGGAGCCACCAGTGACTATCTAGTAGCCCCACTGTCAAACTCCTATGGCTAAGTGAAAGTGTTAAAGCATTATAGTCCGGTTGCCTCGCTCGCTCCGCTATCACCTCCTTAATAGGACCAAGACGTTGGGTAAAGTGTGAACGCGTGTTTCTATGAACACCTCCGCATTATATGCGTGGGGGTTGAAGCCGACGACTACAATCTTTCAGGTTATACACATGTATCCATAAACGACCACCCAGGAGGCATCACATTACTTTCAGGCAAAAGTATAAAAGTAGCCTTATGACAATTTATAAAAGCATTTCGCTTACAATGAGATTATATGTCACTCAAACATAATATTTTTTGAGCACTGGGTCTCTATCAAACGAGCACCCTCAAGAACTTCCTCAAAGTAGTGCTCAGCAGCCCTTCGACCTATGGCTGAATCCTGCGCTGCAACAGTGGTAGCATCCATCTCTGCCCAGTATGCTTTAGAATGGGCAAAGGCCATTCGTGCGCCTTCTATACACGCCGACCTCTTCATCGCATTAATGCGCGGCACCATGTCAAGGAACTATGCACCAAGCCAAAATAGCTATTCGGTTTTAGCCTTTCCGGCCATAGCTGATCCACAAAAGACCTCATGGCGAGTCCGGACAACCTATTCAGTTCGGCCCATTCGGCTAGTTGGTCAGACAACGAAAGTGGACGCTCGGGAGAATGGAATTGTGTCCAAATCAACTGGTCCACTTCACGGTCCGTCTGACCCTTGAAGTACTTGGCCGCATCAGCAGCGCTCGCCGCCAAATCCATATATGCATCCTCCGAACTCCACAACCGATCCAAAGGGGCATACCGTGGATCTCCGAACTTCCTCTGCAGCATAAAGGATTTCCCGGTTACAATATCCCCGGCTTCCTGCAGCTCCTCCTTCTTTTCCCTCATAGCAGGGCGGAGGTCTTTTCCCGTTGCAGCAGCCTTCTCAAGGTCCGATGCCTTCGCCTGGTTTTCCTTTTCAAGAGCCCGGCAACAGTCGACGGCGTCTTTTAATTCTACGGCCACATTGGCCATCTTATCCCGGCTCTCCCCATGCGCGGCCTTCTCGGCTTGCAACTCTTTGGCCGCCTTCGAAGCAGCCGCATTACCCAATCTCGCTTGTTCCTTGGCTCGGGAAAGTTCCGCCCGCAAGGCTTCAACAGTGGCAGCTCCATCTGCAGTAATAACATGTTAAATATACTGGCTTCATGTTGTTCTTACTATGCGGCACTTACAAATAATAACACCTACCCTGCGCCTCGTCAAGCCTTTTGTTAACAAGCTCGATGTCGGCGTCTGCCGCATCGAACTGCCGTTTTAAATGGGCAAACTTGCTAGTCCAGCTAGCCACCGGAGCTTCCATCACCTGCACATAAAAGCAGTATGGTTACTACCTGGGATTATGATCCTCTAATCGTCGTTGTTCCCAATGACAACCAGAGTCTCAGGGGCTACTATCTACATAGGGCACACTTAGCATGTGCAGGACTATCATACATTATTTTACGTACCTCAAAACCTGTCAGTAGACTCATAAAAGCTTTATGCAATCCGCTTGTGGAGGACAAGATTCTCTCCATCACCGTATTCATCAACACACAGTGTTCATATGAGATGGCCGCTCGCCCCACCAATTCACTCAGAACATCCGACCGCACACTAGACGGTGCCGGACTCGTTTGTCTGCTCTCTTCGGGAGCCGGACACTGGGAACTTCGGGGGTCGACGGGATTATCTTCTGGCCTCGCCGGACTCGGAGAGGCCCTCCGCGACGACACTTCAGGGTCGCCCGCTTCCGGAGTGGAGGAGTCCAGAGGAGGCGTTTCGCTCTCCATCATCTCTGGAAGAAGATCCCATGAAGACGAGCTCATTTGAGAGGTGCTAAGGCCCGAACTGCAAAGATACATGCAGTGGTTATCTTCTCAGAAGAAAAGACGACATATCTGTACTATTAAGGTATTTTGGGTCACTTACGACTCATGGGAGAATTGATCCCCCCGCGGACTTTGTGCGGCAACCGCACCACCCGTGGTAGGACCCTCTATGGGAGACCTCTTCTCCCGTTTGGAAGCTTCGGCTCCCGAATCCCCAGACGCAATCCTTTTCCTCTTATGGTCATCTTCCTTCATGGAGACGCTCGCTCCCTCGGCTAGAGCGGCCAGCGTTTGGGGCCCGCGACCACCCGGATTTTCCTTCAAGGGCTCCGGCAAGGTGCGGTCTGGAGCATCTTTTCCAATATCAGATTTTCCAAACCCTCAGGGAAGGGGGCCGAGCACCAAATCAACTTCACCTTCGTTAGCCAGCCCTGGTCAGAAAGCGAACTCTCAAAAATAACTTCGCATCAAAGGAGAGGTAGTACGCTCGGTCGGAAGATGCCTTACCTGTTCGGCGGCACGGTTGCTACTCAGGCCCACGTCCTCGGTAATTTCCGGACACTCCACTTGAGGTCCGAAGAACAACTTGTACATCTCCTCGTGCGTCAGGCCGAGGAAATTTCGAATGGCACGCGGTCCCTCAGAATTGAACTCCCATAGGCGAAGAGGCTGGCGTTTGCAAGGCTGGACTTGATGAACCAGCATAACTTGTGTTACTGCGACCAAACTGAAATCTCCAATAAAGAGATCTTCAATGCGGCTTTGCAGTATAGGCATGTCCTTGGCCGGACCCCAGCTCAATCCTCTACTAATCCATGACATAAGTTGTGGAGGAGGGCCCAGGCGGAAAACGGGGGCGGTCGCCCACTTGGCACTTCTAGGAGTCGTGATGTAGAACCACTCTTGTTGCCACAATTCAGACACCTCTGGAATGGAACCTTTGGGCCATGCAGCTCCCGTCATCTTGCGTATTGAGGCACCTCCACACGCCGCATGTTGCCCCTCGATCATCTTCGGCTTTACTTCGAAAGTCTTGAGCCATAGGCTAAAGTGAGGGGTAACCCGGAGGAAGGCCTCGCACACGACAACAAACATCGTGATATGAAGAAAGGAGTCTGGAGCTAGATCATGGAAATCTAGCCCGTAGTAAAACATCAAGCCCCTGACAAAAGGATCCAATGCAAGGCCTAGACCTCGGAGGAAGTGGGAGACGAACACGACGCTCTCGTTGGGTTCGGGGGAGGGGACGGCCTGCCCCCGGGGAGGCAGCCGATGCAAAATCTCGGCAGTCAGATATCTGTCCTCCCTCAAATTTTTGACGTCTTCTTCCGTAACAGAGGAAGGCACCCATTGGCCTTGAAGGCTAGATCCAGACATGACTGAAGGTTCGGAGCTCCCGACCTGAACTTTGGGTGTTTGAGCTTGAGGTGGGGGAAAGATTTGATTGAGCACGGGAGGGGAAAAATAAAAAGCCTCGTCCCTTTATAAAGAGGCGAGCATTAAGTGTCCTCTCCGTGTCCGTTTGGACTTGCCTATAATCTAGGATTCCTAGAAACGGTTGGGTTACCCACGCCCGTATTGATGAGAATCCCGGAATGAGGGGACATGATTTCTTCTTTGACAAGACGTGCCAAGGAAACCACCTCGCATGACGCGCTGAGGTGGGATAATGAAACAACTCAGATAAAAGCTTGGCCGTGGTGTGTCACACTACGGAATACGTTAGCAGATTAGATTTGTGTCAATATTATTCTCTCTATAGCAATATGTGGAAACTTATTTTGCAGAGCCGGACACTATCTTTGTGTTCAAAATCTTCTATGAAGTACTTGGAGGAGGAACCCGCCTTGCAATGCCGAAGACAATCTGCGCTGGACTCGTCGTCATTGAAGCCTGGTTCAGGGGCTACTGAGGGAGTCCTGGATTAGGGGTGTTCGGAGGGCCGGACTATACCTTCAGCCGGATTCCTGGACTATGAAGATACAAGATTGAAGACTCCGTCCCATGTCCGGAAGGGACTTCCCTTGGCGTGGAAGGCAAGCTTGGCGATACAGATGTTCAGATCTCCTACCATTGTAACCGACTCTATGTAACCCTAACCCTCTCCGGTGTCTATATAAACCAGAGGGTTTTAGTCCGTAGGACAACGTACACATCAACAATCATACCATAGGCTAGCTTCTAGGGTTTAGCCTCTCTGATCTCGTGGTAGATCTACTCTTGTACTACCCATATCATCAATATTAATCAAGCAGGACGTAGGGTTTTACCTCCATCGAGAGGGCCCGAACCTGGGTAAAACTTCGTGTCCCTTGCCTCTTGTTACCATCCGGCCTAAACGCACAGTTCGGGACCCCCTACCCGAGATCCGCCGGTTTTGACACCGCCAGGGGTCCTGCTCATCGGAAGGTGTGTGGCGTACCGCAAAACGGGACTCCATGGGATACTGTTCATCTCCACCGTCGACCCCCTCCAGCCTCCACGAGCTACTGTTCATCCACCGTCGACCTCCTCCAGCCTCCACCTGCGACTGTTCATCCACAGGCTCCTGTTCATCCAGCCTCCACCACACGCTACTCCATCGGCTACTATTCAACCAGCCCTCTCCATGGGATCCTATTCAACCACCCCTCCACGGGCTACTGTTCATCCTGCCCTCCACCGTCTACTGTTCATCCTGCCCTCCATGGGGTGGTCCTGTTCATCCAGCCCTCCACGGGGTCCTGTTCATCCAGCCCCAACCGGCTCGATTGATCGGGGTCCTATTCATCCACCCCCACCGGGAACTGTTCATCCAAACCCCCTCCCCCCGCAACGCTCACTGTTCATCCAGAGGCAGCATCGATCGACCTTAGTTAGCAACAGTAGCGAAGGAATTGCTCGATCGGGTTCAGTTAACAGCCATCGTTCGATCGCTCGGGTTCAGTAACGCGTAGCCTGCAGTGCAATCGCTCGGGTTCAGTTAGAGCCCAACGCCTTGCTCGGGTTCAGTTAGAGCCAACGCCTCGCACACACGCGCGTACGTGTATGAGAGAAACGCGTATCGCTCGGCCCCCGACCTCCCACCGTAACCGGGAACTCCCTGAAATTTTCCTCGCCCTCGCTTCTACCATGGTTTTTTCAGTCATGGACGGCCCAAAGAATGTCATGCAGCTGCGTCTCCGGCCCGCCCAGGACGAAAATCCCATTTTCTGTCATGATTTTTTGTCATAGAAGTAGGATCCCACCACATCTATGATTATACCGGGTTTTTTCACAGTTATCGTCATAGAAGTGTCATATGTATGACAGAAAAAAAATTCGTTCAACCCAAAATGTCACGAATGTGTCTTTTTTTTAGTGTATGTTGATCATATCTACTATATGATTCACGCTCGACCTTTCGGTCTCAGTGTTCCGAGGCCATATCTGCATATGCTAGGCTCGTCAAGTTTAACCTGAGTATTCCGCGTGTGCAACTGTTTTGCACCCGTTGTATTTGAACGTAGAGCCTATCACACCCGATCATCATGCGGTGTCTCAGCACGAAGAACTTTCGCAATGGTGCATACTCAGGGAGAACACTTATACCTTGATAATTTAGTGAGAGATCATCTTATAATGCTACCGTCAATCAAAGCAAGATAAGATGCATAAAAGATAAAATCACATGCAATCAATATAAGTGATATGATATGGCCATCATCATCTTGTGCTTGTGATCTTCATCTCTGAAGCACCATCATGATCACCATTGTCACCGGCGCGACACTTTGACCTCCATCGTAGTATCGTTGTCGTCTCGCCAACTTATGCTTCTACGACTATCGCTACCGCTTAGTAATAAAGTAAAGCATTACAGGGCGATTGCATTGCTTACAATAAAGTGACAACCATATGGCTCCTACTAGTTGCCGATAACTCATTTACAAAACATGATCATCTCATACAATAAAATATAGCATCATGCCTTGACCATATCACATCACAACATGCCCTGCAAAAATAAGTTAGACGTCCTCTACTTTGTTGTTGCAAGTTTTACGTGGTTGCTACGGGCTGAGCAAGAACCGTTCTTACCTACGCATCAAAAGCACAACGATAGTTTGTCAAGTTAGTGTTGTTTTAACCTTCTCAAGGACCGGGCATAGCCACACTTGGTTCAACTAAACTTGGAAAACTAACACCCGCCAGCCACCTGTGTGCAAAGCACGTCGGTAGAACTAGTCTCGCGTAAGCGTCCGCGTAATGTTGGTCCGGGCCGCTTCATCCAACAATACTGCTGAACCAAAGTATGACATGCTGGTAAGCTGTATGACTAGTATCGCCCACAACTCACTTGTGTTCTACTCGTGCATATAACATCAACGCATAAAACATGGCTCTGATACCACTGTTGGGGAACGTAGTAATTTCAAATAAATTCCTACACACACGCAAGATCATGGTGATGCATAGCAACGAGAGGGGAGAGTGTGTCCGTGTACCCTCATAGACCGAAAGCGGAAGCATTAGCACAACGCGGTTGATGTAGTTGTACGTCTTCATGATCCGACCGACAAAGCACCGAACACACGGCACCGCCGAGTTCTGCACACGTTCAACTCGATGACGTCCCTCGAACTCCGATCCAGCCGAGCTTTGAGGGAGAGTTTCGTCAGCACGACGGTGTGGTGACGATGATGATGTTCTACCGACGCAGGGCTAAGCCTAAGCACCGCTACGATATGATCGAGGTGGATTATGGTGGAGGGGGCACCGCACACGGCTAAAAGATCTAAGAGATCAATTGTTGTGTCTATGGGGTGCCTCCCTCCTCTGTATATAAAGGGGGGAGGAGGAGGGGCCGGCCAAGAGGAGGAAGCGCGCCCAAGGGGGGCAATCCTACTCCAAGTAGATTTTGTCCCACTTTCCTATTCCAACTAGGAGAAGGGGAAGGAGTCGGTGGAGAGAAGGAAGGAGAAGGGCGGCCGCTGCCCCTTCCCTTTCCCAATTCGGATTGGGGCAAGGGGGGCCACGCGCCACCTCCTGTTGCCTCTCCTTCTCCACCACTTTGGGCCCATGAGGCCCAATAACGCCCCCCCTTGGGGGGGGGGGGTTGGCGAACACCCCGGTACTCTGGTATATATCCGATAACCCCTGGAACCATTCCGGTGTCTGAATATAGTCGTCCAATATATCAATCTTCATGTATCGACCATTTCGAGACTCCTCGTCATGTCCGTGATCACATCCGGGACTTTGAACTACCTTCGGTACATCAAAACACATAAACTCATAATATTACCTTCATTGAACTTTAAGCGTGCGGACCCTATGGGTTCAAGAACAATGTTGACATGACCGAGACACGTCTCCGGTCAATAACCAATAGCGGAACCTAGATGCTCATATTGGCTCCCACATATTATACGAAGATCTTTATCGGTCAAACCGCATAACAACATACGTTGTTCCCTTTGTCATCGGTATGTTACTTGCCCGAGATTCGATCGTCGGTATCTCAATACCTAGTTCAATCTCGTTACCGACAAGTCACTTTACTCGTTCTCGTTCTCTTTACTCGTTCTGTAATGGGCCACGGGTAGCCTAACCCGAGTCCCCGAGCCTTTCAAGACATCGGGGCTGGCTACGCCCCTGAAGACATCAAGAAGAAGCGCCGCCTTCTGGTGGCCGGCTGTCCCAAGCGGCCGGCTGCCAGAAGGTGGCTAAGCTCAAGAAGGCGGCTCCAGGACGGGCAGACTTCTTGCAGGCGGCCTCCAGAGAGTTCAGCTCCTAGCCGGTGGCCCACATCACCCTTAGAGTCTGCGCTCCCATTAAGAAGACAAAACAGGGTAAGGCTACAGTGTAGCCCATCACCCTCGTATCCAGGGCCGGGCGTGGCCACAGTGCTCCGTACGGGAGGAGATCTCTGCTCGGCGTGGCACTATTGCCACTCCATCCCTGACATCACTACTGGCAGGCGGAGCCCTATTCCCACAACGACCTGTTGGTATGGCCTGCAGGCGGTGGGCCCTACTGGCCGGCGAGAGCCTAGAAGACGGCGGAAGCCTGACTAGTCGAACTTGAGGGAGGCCAGCTCCCAGTAGGTGGCCCGTTCCCTCCTCAGGGCCCATGCACCATTAACCAGATGAGACCCAGAGTGGCTACAATGATCTCCCACCAGGCGACGGGAGACTGTAGCCATGCTCCCCTGACCAAGCATGCGTCATTAGCATCGTGGCTATAGTAATCAGCAGCCGGCAAGACCCGTGAGCGGCGGGAGCGGCCTGTCGGCTCCGTACCAGACCAGTCGGCGGGGCCCACCAAGCGGCAGGCCCCAGCAGCCGGCGGAGAAGCCGGCGACCAGAGACACTGACAGCCGGGACCTACGCCCGGCCGGATTACCATTGTACCCCTAGGGGGTAGGCCTATATAAACCCCCCATGGCACCCATGCAAAGGGTTCCCAACCTGTTAGAACTAGACTGATACCTAGCGGAAGGAGAGAGCGTGCCTGCCTTCTTCTACCTCTAGCATACAGCTCGAGGAGCACCATTTGTACTCACTAGTGCCTTAGTGATCATGCGGAGACCCCGCAGAGCAGGACTAGGGGTGTTATGTCCTATAAGAGCCCTGAACCTGGGTAAAGTGCGCCGACGTTGGTGTCTACGCCTCATTCCACTTCCAGGCACCAGCGACGTTCTACTCGCTCCCACCATGATAAGCCATCCTTTGGCATATGTCTCACCCAACCCCCGACATTTGGCGCCCACCATGGGGCGAGGTGCACTATCTCCCGGAGACCTGTTCTAGACGGGAACCTTGTTCCTTCCTGGCGAGCGCAGCCAGCCTGGCATGCCAGACGGTGTCTGCGCCAACACGCTGGATGGCGCGGAGATCGCCTATGCGGCGAGCTGCCTCGCCGATCTTGTTGGCGAGATTCGCCTCTCCGATGAGCCCGCGTCTGATGCGGGCACAGAAGGCCTCGAGAGGTGCCTCGATCACCTCCACATCGCCAGCGAGCCTACTGTGGACTTGGAGTCGGTTGGCTCCAAAACCCGATGCTTGTTGACTCCGACACGGTGTCGCTTGACGCGTTCCCCACCAACGTGGTGGTCTACGACGAACCGCTTCCTCGCGCGGACAGCAGCGGTAGCACCGTCACGGAGGTTCTCGTCATCAGCCACGGTGAGCACTCTGGCGGAGGTGGCCAGGATCTGTTGTAGGCAGCGATGCAAGACCTGACCGCGCCCATCCCGGAAGACGCCGGCGCGGAGAGCTGGAGCCATGCCGTGTCCAGCTCGTAGATAGTGCCAATCGGCTGGCCAGCATGAGACGCCTTTCGGAGGCCTACCAGTGTGAGATGGACCGTGCCGTTGGCGACACGCCGGCTCCTGGTGGGCCTAGCCGCATTGGCCTGATCCGGCAGCGCGGCGCGACCATTGCCAGCATGTTCGGGACAGATCGTCCCATCTACGCCACACCTGCACAGAACATAGGAGCTTCCTAGGCGGCAGCAGATGAGCTAGCCAAGCTCGAGGGCGACGAGCGTCGCCACATGACGGAGCGCATCCAGCAGCTCCTTGACGCGACTGCTGAGCAGCAAGAGGCAGGTTGTCGCACTGAAGTGCCCAACCGGCGAAATGATGATCCGCCTCCTTGCCGGGACCAAGGCGCGACATCCCGGATGCCTACTGGTGGCGTCCGTGATAGGAGAGACAAGGAGCCGGCTGCCATCCGCAACCGGACTCGCATCACCATCGAGCGTGACCAAGACGGCCACCCAAGAGCTGTGCAGCGACGAGATGACTGTCCACCTTCCCCTCCCCGTAGAAAAAGGCACATTTCCCCACCGCCTGTTGACCACCCGACACTCGGCGACCGCCTCGGTCGTCGATAAGGAGTCGGAGAGAATGACGCCCGCCACTGGATTGACCGCCTCAACCAATCCCTGGCACTAGAAGAAGACGAGCTGGGTCCGCCTTGTTTTGGCCCCTGCATCCAAGATGAGCCCTTCCCCAAAGGGTTCACGCTCCCGAGAGATACGCCCAAGTACAGAGCCGTCAGCATCGCCAAAGGGTTCACGCTCCGGAGGACTGGCTGGTCGACTACTCCATAGCCGTCAGCATCGCCAACGCCAACAAGCGCGTTGCCGTGAAGTACGTTCCGCTCATGCTCCAGGGCACAGCCCGGACATGGCTGAACAGCCTGAAGCCCCGCAGCATCAATAGTTGGGTTGATTTCACTGAAGCCTTCATCCGCAACTTCACCAGCACGTACAAGCGGCCGCCCAAGCCTCGCCGGCTCTCCTTATGCGTCCAAGGCCCCAACAAGTCGACTCGTGACTACCTCACACGCTGGGCCGAGCTGCACAACTCCTGCGAGGGCGTGCACGAGGTGCAAGTCATTGAGTACTTCACTGCCGGGTGTCGAGAAGGCACCCTCCTCAAGCACCGGCTTTTCTGCGACGAGCCAGCGACCCTCGATGAACTGCTGATCATAGCAGACAAGTACACCACGGCCGACTCCTCCATGAAGGTGGAAATCCAAGTCGACGCATCTGGCAAAGTGGCTCCTCAAGCTCCTCAGACTCCGGCTGGCGACAACAGTCGGCGTCAGCAACCGAATGACAACAAGCGCAAGGCCACACAACTCGGTTCCACAAGCCGGCAGGTGGCGACAGTCGAAGATCAGCAGCCAGAAGGGCAGCCTGCACCCAAGCGTCAGAAGGGTGGCAAGCCCAACTGGTTGCCCGCCTTCTCGTACGAACAGACTCTCGATGCCCCCTGCAAGTTGCACAGCGGCGCTAAGCCGTCCAACCACACCACTTGGAAATGCCACTGGCTCACCAGGATTGCCAAGGGTGATGGACTCCCGCCTCCTATGCCTGCCGGCCCGCCGCCTCCTCCTCCCAAGTAGCCGGCGGTTCGGCCAGTCGGCACCATACAAGATGAATACCCTGAAGAGCATGATGCTTATGTCGTGTTCACCAGCGTGGACGATGATAGGCATAGCAGACGGCAGCTACAACAAGAAGTAAATGCAGTCGCATCAGAGACCCCCGAGTTCATGCATTGGTCTGAGAAGCCCATCAGCTGGAGTAGAGCTGAGCCCGGAGGTGATGCCCAATCCCGGTTCTTATGCCCTGGTTTTGGATGCCACTTTCGCCACAGAGAGGCGGGTTGCTCACTTCCCTCGAGTCCTGATAGATGGCGGCAGCAGCATCAACATCCTGTATGAAGACACTATGGAGAAGTTAGGAATCAAACAAAGGCAGCTCCAGCCCAGTCGGACTGTGTTCCATGGCATAGTTCTTGGCCTTTCCTGCTCACCAATCGGCAAGACTCAAATTGACGTCCTCTTCGGAGACAAAGAACACTTTCACCGAGAGCCAGTCTGGTTCAAGGTGGTGGACACGCACTGCTTGGCCGACCTGCTCTGGCCAAGTTCAAGGCAGTCCCCCACTATGCCTACCTCAAGATGAAGATGCCAAGCACCAAGGGAATCCTAACCATAACTGGGGACTACAAGAAGTCGTCCGCCTGCACGGCAGACAGCAGCCAGCTAGCCGAGTCCCTCGTGATCGCGGTTGAAAAGTGGCTCCTTGACCGGGTTGTGGCAATGGTAGGCAAGCAGCCGGAAATGTCAGCCAACCCCAAGGAGTCAGAAGCTGAGGGCTCGTTCAAGCCGGACAAGGAAACAAAGAAGATACCCTTGGACCCGGAGCACCCGAAGAGGCACGCTGTCATAGGTGTGAACCTTGACAACAAATAGGAAAGCGAGCTCATCGATTTCCTCCGTGAGAATCCGGACATCTTTGCATGGTCTCCCAAGGACATGTCGGGTGTTCCAACGGATTTTGTCGAGCACAAGCTACATGTCTGACCTGATGCCAAGCCAGCCAGGCAGCCCTTGCGCCGCCTGTCAGAGGAGAAGAGAAGAGTTGTTGGAGAAGAGATAGCCCGGCTTCTAGCAGCCGGCTTCATCATGGAGGTGTTCTTTCCCAAACGGTTAGCCAACCCAGTCCTTGTGCTGAAGAAGAATAAGCAATGGCGCATGTGTATTGATGATACCAGCCTCAACAAAGCTTGCCCCAAAGACCCATTTGCTTTGCCAAGAATTGACCAAGTAATTGACTCCACAGCCAGATGAAAGGTGTTGAGCTTTTTGGATGCATACTTAGGGTATCATCAGATCAAGCTGAACCCGGCCGACAGGCTGAAGACCGCCTTCATCACACCATTCGGAGCCTTCTGTTACCTAACCATGATGTTCGGCTTGAGAAATGTCGGCGCCACGTTTCAGCGTTGCATGCAGAAGTGTCTCCTCAAGCAACTCGGCAGAAACGCCCACGTCTATGTGGACGATGTTGTGGTGAAGACGGAGATGCGTGGAACGCTGCTAGAAGACCTCAAGGAGACCTTTGAAAACTTGCGCCGATTTTAGATCTAGCTCAACCCGGAGAAATGCGTCTTTGGAATAGCAGCCGGCCAGCTTCTTGGCTTCCTGGTCTTAGAGCGCGGCATAGAGTGTAACCCTATGAAGATCAAGGCCATCGAGAGGATGGAGGTGACCACCCGACTACTGGACATGCAAAAATTCACCAGCTGCTTGGCATCCATCAGTTGTTTCATCAGTCGGTTGGGCGAGAAGGCTTTTCCCCTGTACCATCTCATGAAGAAGACCATTTTTTTGAGTGGAACGACAAGGCGGATGAAGCTTTTCTCCAGCTCAAGAAGATGCTGACCAGTCCACCTGTCCTGGCGGCTCCGACTGCTAAGGAGCCCATGCTTCTCTACATCGCCACCACCAGCCGGGTGGTCAGCACAGTCATAGTTGTGGAACACAAGGAAGATGGCAAAGCACTACCAGTCTAGAGGCCGGTGTATTACCTAAGTGAAGTGATGTCCAAGCAGAACTACCCGCACTATCAGAAGATGTGCTACGGCGTACACTTCGCCGCCAAGAAGTTGAAGACATACTTTCAAGAGCACCCAATCATTGTTGTCTGCACTGCTCCTCTTGCTAAGATCATTGGAAGCCGAGATGCTTCGGGCCGAGTGGCCAAATGGGACATAGATTTGGCCCCCTACACCATCTACTACCAGCCTTGCACCGCCATCAAGTCACAAGCACTGGCCGACTTCCTCGTCGACTGGGCCGAGACCCAGTACCTGTCGCCAGCATCAGACTCCGCCCATTGGCGGATGCACTTTTATGGTTCCAAGATGCGCACCGGTTTGGGAGCCAACATCGTCCTCACCTCTCCCAAAGGTGACAAGCTCAGATATGTGCTAGAAATCCACTTTGCCGCCTCCAACAACGTTGCTGAATACGAAGCACTCATTCACGGGCTCCGGCTTGCCAAGGAACTCGGCATTGAATGGATCCTGTGTTATGGAGACTCTGACTTGGTGGTCCAGCAGTCGTCAGGCGACTGGGACGCCAAAGATGCAAACATGGCAAGCTACCACTTCCTTGTCCAGCAACTCAGCGGATACTTTGAACGGTGCGAGTTCCTACATGTGCCAAGAAATGACAATGAGCAAGCAGATGCCTTGACACGAATCGGCTCCACCCGGCAAGCAATACCAGTCGGCGTCGCCCTACAACGCCTCCTTAAGCCGTCTGTCAAGCCGTCGCCAAAGTCAGATTCCATCTTTGTGCCGGCTCCTCTTGAATTGGTCGGATCCGACTTGAGGACCTCAGCAGCTAGCGCGAGGAATTCGGCAGGCGGCCCAGGGACTGCAGCAGCCACACCCGGCCCGGGGACTTCAGAACCTGGCCCGGGGACTGCAGTAGTCGGCCTGGGGGCTTCATCGACTCAGCAAGCGGCAGCCGACTCCAACCCGCCGCCTCCCGGCCCAACCGCCCTCCTGCAAGTTGCAGTTCTGGCAGTCGAAGAAATAGCAGCACCTTCATGGGAACAGCCCATCCTCAACTTTCTGGTGAACAAAGAGGTGCCGACTGATGAGATCTCTGCTCGGCAAGTCCAACGCCAGGCAGCAGCGTACACCATTGTCAACAGAGAACTTGTGAGGCACAGTGTCACTGGTGTGTACCAGCGCTACGTGGAGCCAGATGAAGGTCAAGTAATCCTCAAAGATATCCACCAAGGCGAGTGTGGCCACCACGCGGCTTCAAGAGCACTTGTTGCCAAAGCTTTCCGACTGCTCTAGAAGACGCCAAAGACTTGGTCCACAAATGCAAAGGGTGACAGAAGTTCTGCTCCAAGCCACATTAGCCGACTTTTGCACTCAAGACCATCCCCATTGCCTGGCCCTTCGCTGTCTGGGGGCTAGATATGGTGGGACCATTCAAGATAGCATGCGGCGGCATGACTCATCTGCTTGTCGCGGTGGACAAGTTCACCAAGTGGATAGAAGCAAAACCAATCAAGAAGTTGAATGGTCCAACTGTTGTGACTTTCATCGCCGACGTCACCAACCGGTATGGCATACCACACAGCATCATCACCGACAACGGCACAAACTTTTCCAAAGGAGCCTTGGCTCGTTTCCGCGCGACGTAGGGCATCCGACTTGACTTAGCATCCGTTGCCCATCCACAGTCAAACGGCCAAGTGGAGCGAGCAAATGGCCTCATTTTGTGCATCATCAAGCCCCGACTGGTCGATCCTCTGGAGCGCTCGGCCGACTATTGGCTCGATGAGCTGTCGGCCGTCCTCTGGAGCCTGCGCACAACTCCGAACAAGTCAACCAGCTTCACGCCCTTCTTCCTCGTCTACGGTGCCGAAGCCGTCATCCCGACGGACATAGAATTCGACTCCC
Organism: Triticum dicoccoides; assembly: GCF_002162155.2. NCBI lineage: Eukaryota > Viridiplantae > Streptophyta > Magnoliopsida > Poales > Poaceae > Triticum > Triticum dicoccoides. Next base: position 607,441,733 of record NC_041382.1, on the reverse strand, counting down.
CTCGAGTCACCATGTACACCGAAGAGGAGGCAAAAGAAGCACGAGAAGACGGCGTTGATCTACTAGAAGAGGGCCAGCTGTTGGCACTCAGCCGGTCCACCATCTACCAATAGAGTCTACACCGATACTACAACCGGAAGGTCAAACCAAGATCCTTCCTAGAGGGATACCTTGTGCTCCGGCTGATCCAGCGAACAGCCGGCCAACACAAGCTCTCGGCACCTTGGGAAGACCCCTTCATCATCAGTAAGGTGTTGGGCAATGACTCCTACTACCTGATCGATGCTCAAAAGCCTCGAGCACGCAAAAGAGACGACTCCGGCAAGGAGACGGAACGACCATGGAATGCAAACCTCCTCCAAGGGTTTTACACTTGATGCAGTATGTACCAAGCCAACTTTTGTATTAAGTATGAAGACTCCGGGTCCCCTGAGAAAAGCTCGGGGGCTGCCCTCCTTTATCTATATGATAAGTATTATGCCTATGAATGTGTTAGTCCGCCTGGCACCTGGTTCCACCAGTCGACCTGGGGGCTCCCCGCCTTGTACTATGTAATGCTTCCAGCAGCCGAACAAGTAGAGTGTTGGCACTTAAGCCTCCTCCTGCCAAAGCCATAGCTCGCAGAGCAGCTGTCCGGTAGGCAAGAGTCAAAGGCAGAAAAGGGTGCCCACATGAAAAATGGCAAAGGACCCAAAAGCATGTACATAGTTCAAACCGGCTCCCCGCCTCGCCGACCGGCTGCTGCGTAGCCGACCAGCCGGCTTCTACTTAAATTGCTAAGCTCTCTAGTCAGCTAAGTACTTGACCCAGCCACAGTCCATAGAGCGGTTGTTCGGCTGGCAAGACGGCAACTGAGGGAGGGCGGCAAAGGAAAAAGGCCAAGGAGCAGAAATCAAGAAGAGATAGAACTCGGCAAAAATAATTACATATCAAAAGGCCCTTGGCCAACATTCAATAGAAGTTTGAAATACACCCCGCGGGTGGAATTGTATGAAGCTAACAAAGTTTGTCGAGACTGATAAGCAGGTAAAAACGAAGAAAAATTGGCAGCCTAGGGAGCAGCAGATGGGTTCGGTGGAACGATGGAGTCGATGGTGCCGGTTGGTGGAGTGGCCGGCTGGTCAGTCTCCGCTTGGTCGCCTTCAGAGGCAGTCGGCTCGCTCAGGCATGGCTTGTTGTTGGAGGCACGGTCGAGCTGAGGCTGGCCGTCCGCTTCAACCTTTGGCGCTTCCTCTTCACCTTCCTCGTCCTCCTCGTCTTCTCCCTCATCACTAGAGTCGATCACTTTGGCCGAGTCCTCGCCATCCTCCGGGTTCAGCCCGAACCACTCTGGTGGCACCTCAGCACCATTCTCAGCCAGCTCCAGGACAAAGACGCTGGTGTTGGTGTACTCGGCAATCGCCGCCGCCCGCTTGACGAGATCACGCTCCACCGCCACCAGCTCCTCATGGGCCTCCTGTTGAAACATGGTCAACTGGGCTAGATTTAGCCCAGGGTACCACACCTTGACGAACTCCAAGGCCTGACGTGCTCCAGCCCAGGCCAAGGAGCCCTTCCAAGCCTCAAGACGGCCGACCGCCACTTCCAGCCAGTCGGCAGTTCGGCTGGGAGTGCGCGGGGCTGGCATGTCTGGCCACAGGGCGGAGATCGCCTCAGCCCCGACACGCTGAAGACCAGCATCCGATGAGCCGGCCGAAGGTGGTCCTGGATGCTGAGAAGCTGCTCACTAAGGGACTCGGGGCATCGGTAGCAATCTGCGCTCCTTCTGCCCTCCATTCCTCGCGATAGGCCTCAATAGCCTGGTTGGCGGCGCCGGAGTGGCCAGGGAAGAAGTCTGCACGAGCAGAAAGCAAGTAAGGCAGAAGCCAGAAGCTAGAAGCCGGCTTGGTCAGCAGCCAGCAGCTCAAAGAAAGAAAAAGGAAGAAGTTTACCGTCAACCATGTCTTCAATCTCGCCAAAGCCGGAAGTCAGCAATGCCTCCTTATCAGTCCAAGCGGAGCATTCGGTCTCGAACTCAGCAAGGAGACTGGACTCCTTCGCCTCCACCTCCTTCTGGGCTGTCTTGAGAAGCTCCGCCTGCTTCGCTAGTTGCGTGGTTAGCCGGTCGAGCTCCTGGGCCAGCTCATTGCACTCCACCCCCTTGGCGCGCAAGGCGGTGTTGGCTTCACCAAGCTGCTGCTGCACGGCAGCGTTGGCCTCTACAAGAAGGGAGAAAGAAAAAGGCGTCAGTAATCAACAAAGAAGAAGAATAGTTGCCGGGGAGATCCAGCCCGACTGCTCAGTAGACGGCTCAAATCTCGAGGACTACAACCCGCGGGTGCGCCAGCGCGCCCCCGTAGAGAAAGAAAACAAGGACTTACTCCGGCTCTCTGAGAAGTCAACAACCCGTCGGTCCAGCTCTCGGACGTTAGAGTTGAAGGTGACTGCGCGGAGGTTGTGATAGTCCTATAATGAAGATAACAGATGAAGTTAGTACGCGGAGCTCGCCAATAAAAGCTCCGAGCCCCCTGCTCGGCAGCTGTCCCAAAACTCGGGGACTACACCCAGTGGGTGCACTAGCGCGCCCCCACAGAGAAGTACAAGAAATACAAGAATCAAAGATGAAGAAACATACCCGGATGGCTGCTCGCGACTCAAGGAACGCCTGGTTGCACCGCTTCAGGGCGTCGGCTTCGGCTCGAAGTTTGCCTTGGACGTCCAGGATCGCCTAGTTCAAAAGGCCCATCCCGCCTCCCCGCACCGAATCGGCGGGCGCGGCGCTGGTCGCCTTGGCGTCCAGGATCTAAGAGCTCGCGAAACCGACTTCTAGCGGGCGTGGCGCCGAAGCCGCCTTTGCAAGCCGGCGGCGCGATGGTGTGCGAACCTTGGGAGTTGGGCTCGTCACCATCTCGCTTTCGGCTGGTGACGCTGGCAGGTCAGCCGGCTGCTTGCCCCATGCTCCCTTAGACGATGATGGTGGAGGCACGACTACGTCCGGCATGATGACGTCGCCGCCTTCCCTCTCCAAGATCGGGTCATCGTCGCCGGCACCCCTAGTTGACGCCACAAACTCTGGCGGTGGCGAAGCGGAGTTCAGGGGGACGTCGAATAGCGGCTCCTGGCGGTGTGTGGCTTCTTCAAGCCGCTTCTTCACAGCGGCATCGGCATCGGCCTCCGCCAGCTTCTTCAGCACGGTGCACTCCGCCTTGTCTGCCTCCGCCTTCTCCAGGAGGGCGGCCTCCTGCTCCTCACGCGCCTCACGCGCGTTTCGTTCCTGCGCCTCCCGAAGGTCAGCCGCAGGATCAATTCGCCGAGTAGTGGTGGAGGCCTCCACCGACCCGATAACGGAGGCGACGGCCGACTTCTCGAGTGAGAGCAGAGCCCTAAGTCAAGAAGACAAGGAGAGGAAGCTCAGATAGAATCAACAAGAAAGGAAGGAACAAGACAAAGATACTTATGCCAACACCATGGGAGGCGCAGTCAGGAGTTTCTGAAATTTGGCCGCCTTTGCGGCGGCTTCCTTCCACCTGGTCGCGGTGGTCGGGTTCTTGGCCTTCTTCGGCGCGCGGCGGAACAAGGCGGCACCTTGTTTGCGCTTTCGCGTACCACCTCGGGCGGTCGTCTCGGCGGAAGGGCCCACTTCTGCCTTGCCAGCGCCTTGTGAAGGGCGCGGCTCCTCCGCCTCCTCGAAGTCATCCGGCCACGTCTTGACGCCGCCCCCCTCTTCGGAGCCGCCTGCTCCGTAGACGCCGCCTGTGGCGTCATCTTCCAAGGCGGCCGCCCCCAAGTCGGGGTCGTCCACATCACTCACAGCTCCGTCCGGTGCGTAGGGGCCACCCGCCCCCACGAAGGCGGCCGTCGCCTCGGCCATGTAGATCTATTTCAAAAAAGTAAGAGGTCGACTGGTCGATACAATAAGACAAAATCAAGATGAAGCACGGAAGAGGGAAAAGGTTGAAGAGCTTACAGCAGGCGGCGGGTCCGCGCGGGAGTACGGCTGCTTGCCGAACCACCAGGACCCCTCCAGCTTGAGGTCGGAGATCTCGTTCACCTCGGTAGTGGACATCTCCTTGGTACTCAGCCGGCATGGGTCGCGGTGCCCGTTCATTCGGCTAATCAAGTGAGGCCAGCCTTGGAGCGGGAGAACCCGGCATGCGATAAAGGCGACCAGCAGGTCGGACGTTTCGAGGCCTTTGGCTTCGCTCAGCACCTAGAGTCGGTTGATGGCGGCGGCGCCGTCTGCTGACATAGGCTTCGGCTTGTAGCCCAAGTTGGCCCGAGGCTCGGCCGGTGGGCCGGCTTCGTAGGCCTGCAGGTTGATGAAGTCGACGACCGGGTCGACGTTCTCCACGTAGAAGTAAGATTACTTCCACATCTTGACCGACTGTGGCACCACGACGAAGGCACCACACTGGGACGCCTTCTCCCTGGCGAAGGTGCCCAGCTTGGTGTAAGAACGCTCCCCACAACTCGATGGCAGGGAGGATGCCGAGGTAGCCTTCAGACATCATGACGAAGGCGGACAGAAGCATCACGGTGTTGGGCATGATGTGATGAGGTTGGAGATGGTAGAACTCGAGGAAAGAGCGGAGAAAGCCGCTCACCGGCAGGCCGAAGCCGTGGATGAAGTGCGAGAGGAAGATGACCTGCTCGCCCTCCCTCGGCGCCGGTGAAATATCCCCCACAGGAGGCACACACTCCTTCACGTAGCCCACGCTGGGAAGGCGCCGCGTGTCGCGGAGGAAGGCGATGTGGTCTTCGTTGACGTTTGACCCGTCCCAATCTCCTCTCCGCTCGTGTGCCATGAAGAGCTCGACAAGGCAAATGGCGCGGCAGGGGAGCTGAGGATCGAAGCAGGGCCAAGAGGGCTTAGGGCGGAAGAGCTCGACGGAGACGAGCGACGGCAGCACTCCAGCGGAACTCAGCGGCGCTGCGGCGAGAGGAGGAATAAGGAGACGAGAGTGGGGCAAGAGAGCGCCCGTGCTCCGCCGCTTCCCCTCCGCCCCCTACTTAGAACCGACGGGCTATGAATCCAAGGGGGTGGGTGTGGGATCATGGTATTTAATGTGCCCATGGCCCCACGTCCCCACGTTTATCGTGCGAGTACTGCACGCAGTAACTCCGCGGAGAAGCTCAACCGGCCGCCTCAACCGCAGGGAATCTGCTCGCGTGCCAAGGCCCGGTAGTGGAGGGCCCAGCCTGCTATCGCGTACCATCGCGCGCGTGGGCTGGCAGGTTGGCCTGGCTGGCTGACGCTAAGAGGCATGCCCACAATGGGCGGCGGGCCTGGAGGCTTCGCTAGTACGCCACCTGGTTCCCGCCGTTGCATTCGAAGTTTTCGGACGAGTCCGTCTGGTCGTGGCCGACTTCTTCCACGCGGCACGATAGGAGTCAGATGAAGCTTCAGACCAGAGCACTCGGAGAAAGAAACTGCTGAGGCTTCTCGGCTAATCAGCTGCGATGCCTCACCAGCTTCGGGGACTACTGTCGGAGTAATGGGCCACGGGTAGACTAAACCGAGTCCCTGAACCTTTCAAGACATCAGGCTGGTTGCGCCCCTCAAGACATCAAGAAGAAGCACCGCCTTCTGGTGGCCGGCTATCCCAAGCGGCCGGCTGCCAGAAGGCAGCTAAGCTCAAGAAGGCGTCTCCTAGATGGGCCGACTTCTTACAGGTGGCCTCCAGAGAGGCTGGCTCCTAGCCAGTGGCCCACGACGCCCTGAAAGTCTGCGCTCCCATGAAGAAGACAACACAGGGTAAGCCTACAGTGTAACCCATCACCCCGGTATCTAGGGCTAGGTGTCGCCACAGTTCTCCGTACGGGCGGAGATCTCTGCCCGGCGTGGCACTGTTGCCACTCCATCCCTGACGTCGCTACTGGCAGGCGGAGCCCTATTCCCAAGACGACCTGTCGGTATGGCTTGCAGGCGGTGGGCCCTACTAGGCGGCGAGAGACCGGAAGATGGCGGAAGCCTGACCAATCGGACTTGAGGGAGGCCAGCTCCAGCAGGCGGCCTGTTCCTTCCTCGGGGCCTGTGCACCATTAACCAAATGAGACCCATAGTGGCTACAGTGATCTCCCACCAGACGGCGGGACTGTATCCACGCTCCCCTGACCAAGCAAGCATCATTAGCATCGCGGCTACAGTAATCAGCAGCCAGCAAGACCCGCGAGCAGCGGGAGCGGCCTGTCGGCTCCGTACCAGACAAGTCGGCGAGGCCCACTGTAGTGGTTTTGTCACGGCAGATGTCCTAGAGAAAGGACTTAGTCGTGGAGCCATCGCGATGGGTTAGCTTGAAGGGGTTAAAGCGGACACAAGGACGCAAGAGAGTTTATACTAGTTCGGCCCCTTCGATGAAGGTAAAAGCCTATGTCTAGTTGTGATGGAATTGATGGGGTTTCGATGAGCAGGGAGCAAACAAGCTTCGCGTATGTCTCGAGTTGTTCTCTGTTGTCCTTGAACCGCCGCTGGGTCGTCCCCTTATATACACGGGTGATGCTCGTCGGTTCACAGAGTCCCAATACCGGCTCATAGATGTGTCTGGTTTGGTCTCTACTTATTCCTAACTTACAATACAAGTTAAATACCAACGCCGGTTTACGGCTACAGGCCTTGAACCGACTATGGGTCTTGAGCCCTCATCTGCCTTGTTGGGTTTTAACATACTTAACTACTGACGAAGTTAACCCGGCCCAGATAGGCCGGTTTGCGCCCAGTAGTGATATCCCCAAAATTAGGCCCCAGATTGATTTGAACATGTTCATGTCAATCCTTTAGCAAAAATCTTCATCTTCAATATCTTCTTTTAGTTTGTTGAACCGCCATGATGTCATCCTCTCTGGTCGTTGTAAACCGACGTGACGTCACCTGTTATAAAGAACCTTAATAGGTCTGCGACAATTAAGGTGACATCTTCGTTTCCAAATGCACGGTCCCTTGATTTTCGCGCCTGACTCCTGTCCCTTGCCTTATAAATAGGACCGAAGGGTCATTTCTTCCCCCCCCCCCGTGTCCTTGTGCTTCGTCTTCCTCGCGTCGCCCAGCTTCGGAGCTCCGCCGCCACCGTCAACCTCTGCATCAACCTTGGCCGCTGCATCAACCTGGGCGCACCAGAGCACCACCGCAACCTTCCGCGTCTTTCTCATCTCCAGTAAGTCTTCTGTTCTTTTCAACACAGATCTGCTCTAGGGTTTCATGTTATTCTAGTGTTCATCGCCTATTTCGTGTTCATACGATAACTCCTAGATGCATCTGTGAATCCTTACTCTGTGTAGCGGTAGTTTTTAGCATCCGCCTTTAGTTTCATGCCTCAAGACCATAGATCTATATGTATCTCTGCCCATTGACTCAGTACTGTTCTTTTTTTGAACCTTGAATATTTTCCTTATTTTCTGAACTTGCTTCAGATCCGTCACTGTAGAGAAGTCTTATGAAATCTGTTTCTGTAAACTTACTCATCTGCTTCAATGTTTCGACCAGGCGGTTTAACTTTGTAGAAAAATTTGCCAAACCAGTATATACCATTAGTCCCCTTGTTGAACCGCCAGATGTTGTTGCTTCATAAAACTCCTGTTTAGATAGATCTGTCTCCGGTTTAACATTGCACATACCAATGTACCTTAATCATTGCATTTTTGAACAGAGATCACCTACCTTGTAGATTTCATCATGGCCAAGCAAGTATATGAGTGCAACTGGGTTCCTTCTCGCATCACAGACGCTCAACTGGATGATTTAGTCCTGATCGGCGCCTTAGGTAGCAAAGATACCATCCATTGGAGGGCTCCTGGCAAAGAATGCCCTCCCACACCTCAAGAAGGAGAGGTCGTCGTTTTTGTAGATCACTTAGCCCGGGGCTCTAAGCCGCCCGGTTCTAAATTTTACCAGGACGTTTTAACCGATTTTCAACTCCACCCACAAGACACTGGTCCCAACTCTGTTACAAATATGTGTCACTTCCAAGTGCTCTGTAAGGCTTCTTTCAAGAGGAGCCCACAGTGGAGTTGTTCAGAGACTGTTTCCATCTAAACTGCCATACTGAGTTTTCTGATGGTTCCAATACGGAATTGGGCAGTGTGGCGATTCAGAAAAGGAAAGAGGTCACATACCCTCATGCCAAGCTGCATAGCCACCCCAAAGAGTGGAATCAAACATGGTTCTATTGCAAAGAGACCTCCCCAGCTGGTGAAAATCCTTTGCCTGGCTTTCGTCTGGAGCGGCTTAGCAATACACACCCCTTTCTGCAAAGGTTGACTGCCAAGGAGAGAAGCAAATATGCTCCTCAACTGTCCAAGCTCAGAGCCTTTATGGCCAATGGTTTAACAGGGGTTGATCTCGCTCGCTGTTGGATATCATGGAGCATACTACCCCTTAGTCAGCACTCCGGTTTGATGACCCACTGCGACATGCTAACATCCAGCTCACCGACGAAGAAATCACAGAGGCTGTGAACAAGATGCTGAATGAACCGGAACACATCTGTGCTAAAACCGGCCTGCTTCCCTTTTGTGCCACCAACAAACCGCCAGCTGTAAGAGTTTGATTTTTCTTTTTGTTGAACCTGTTATTGATATATCTGGTCATTGTTTAATATCAGTGTCTGTGTAACCAGGGCAATGATCCGTTTTGGAGCAAGAAACTGCCGCAGGAGAAACCAGAAAAACCAGACAAACCGGAAAGATCAACCCGGCAAAAGACTAAAGCTGTGAAGAAGACTGCCCACAGGAAAAGAACCACTGCATCCTCTAATCCGGCCCTTGATGATGATGTGGATAATCCGGACCTTGAGGTAGGGCTTGACTCACTTGGCTTATTTTTCATGCATCTTATTGATGGTGATATTTGTCAGGATGATGCCAAAGCCAGCCATGCTGATGCTGCAGAGGTAATTATTCTCTCTTCCGATTCAGAACCTTTGCCTTCACTAAAAATCCGTCAGGCAAACCGGAAAGTTAAATTTTCTCATCCTCTTGCTTACTTGTATCCCAAATTTCTTATGAAGACCCAACAGCACGAAGCTTGCCGCACAACCGGCACAGTGGCCAGGTAGTTACCTCCACCGGTTTACCGAACAATCCGGTTCAGAAACGCCGTTCAGAGGTCTCTAATTTGCTTGTCAGTGCTTGTCCTAAAGCGGGCTGTTTTCATCAACCTCTTAATCTATCTGACTCCGATTATCAGGTTACTTCCCACTCATCCTCTGGCGAGTCATCGGCTACTCAGCTGCCACCGCTCAAAATGGTACTTGGGTAAGCCATACTTATCTTAATATGTCCGGTACATCACCTTGGAACATATGATGTATTTGACTTTGTTATTCCTTTCAGGGCCAAGCCTAGGCCGAGCAAAAAATCTCGCCTGGATAAAGTGGCCGAGGAGGATGCCGTCCCTGAACCAGGCAAAACACCAGATCTTGAAGCAGCTATTCCTGAAGACATACCCAATGATCCACCACAGCGAGATGACGATCTTATTGCTGAAGAGAGGCCTATTGATACCTCAAGTCCTGTCAACCAGCCCACAAGCCCCATCCGGATTGAGAAATCCACCAATCCAACAAAGCCTACTGATAAGCCAACGGCCCAGTTCAAACCGGTGATGCCAAGGGTGATGAGGTTGTCATTACTGGCATTGGTCGCACAGAGCCAGGCAATCCTGTCACTTTGTCTAAACATACTGCCAAGGAAGAATTTGCTGCCTTTGGAAAAGGCAAGTGGAATGTTGATCTGGCGACTTACGCTGCTCTGAACGCCCAAGACACCCATTCCGGCTATCTGAACCGGCTGTATACCAGTCGTGACTATGAAGCCGGTCTGGTTAACATGATGAAAGATAAATATGAGGTAACTTCCATATGCTCTTTCTTGCTTGTATGCTTCAATTCTTGCTGACTCTCCTAGCCCCCAAGGGCCGGTTTGTAATCTTCTTTCAAACCGGGAATACTAATATAAATCTTAATGCCTCGAAATTCGCTAATGTAGCCCCCAAGGGCCGGTTCAACTTAGTGTAGTTAAACCGGGACTTAAGTAATTAATATCTCCGCATCAGAACTTTTTTGAACAAATAGCCATTAGCCCCCAAGTGCCAAGTTGAATACTTGTATTGATCTTGGGACTTTGTAATCAATTGAAAGATGACGATCAAATAGGCATTAGCCCCCAAGCACCAAGTGCATAACTTGTTATGTGGTTGGTGCTTCAATTCTTGCACTACTTGCTAAATCATATAAATGTCTGTATGCAGGCTGAGCTGAAGACAAAAGAGACCCAAATTACCGATCTCCAAGAAAATCTGAAGTCCCAACAGACTGAAACCTCAAAAGCAAAAGAGGAGTTGATCAGCGCCTTAAGCGTCATGGAACAGCTTAAGAAGGATTTCAAGAAGGAGCGGGCGGATTGGGCTACTGAAAAATCCTCTTTAACCAAACGAGCAGAAGACGCTGAGGCTGCACTAAAACTGGTGGTGGATGAACTGACCAGCATAAAGCGGCACGTGCATGCCATGACCGCTCCTATCTTTGGTAAGCCGGTTTGATTTTTGAATTGATTCTGCCGTCTTACAGAGCTACCAGTTTGTTAACCCTTGGTGATATTTCAGGGACACGCATTGGTCACTTGGGGTCAGATGTGCGGAAGAAACTGAAAGCCGCCTACAGGTTGCTCGAACAACTGTACACTGGTGCACAACGAATCATCTGTACTGCATCCCACAACAAGTCGGCGCCCACTTTGATCCAGGACACAGATGAAACTATCGGTGCTTCCTGCCCGGGTTGAAGAGCTGAAGAAATCTGCTGCTCGAACCGGTGCGATCAATGCCTTAATCCAGGCAAAAGCTTGGGTGCCGGATTTTGACCCTATTGAAGCGGCTCAGGGCTATCCCAGCTTGAAGGAAGACGGGTCAGAGTTTAGTGAAGCGGATCTGCGAGCAATAAACTGGGAGGTGCGTCCGCTAGCTTGTCAATTGGCTGAAGAAGCAGACTTGTCTCATTATCAAGCCCAATATGACAATCAAAACAAGCGAGTAGCTGCACCAATTCATGAAGCAGAAAATCTTATCCCTCCAATCCGTAAGCATACTTACGCTCCCGATATTGACCCGTCGTTGCTGATCCATGATGAAGTTGTCTTTCAAGCATTAATGGGAATCGACGGGACAACTGTTGATTTCCAACCGCTGGGTAGAGAAACTGAAGCTGAAGCGGCGCGGGATGACCCACAACCATCAGGCCGGGCTGGTGACCAAGCTTGAACAGGAAGCCAGTTTAAAACTGCTTCTCCCTTGCGAAAAACAATGATCTTATTGTGGGCACCGTGTTTCCTTGTAATAGGCTAGCTGATACTTTTGATGCTGATATGCCTTCGTGCATAATTACTGCAACTTGCTCTTCCTTTGGGTGATGAACTTTCCAAAGTACTTTCTGCAATAAAAATCTTAAAGTGCCACCGCGGTTGTACCGTCAGGCGGAATATGATGTCTGCATACATGAAATCAAAACATCCGAAATTTTTAAGTATATGACCAAATTTTGAGATACATAATACCTGCCATCGTTGGACGTGAAGTTGGCTTGGCCGTTCTTGAAGCGGAATTTTATGAACCCACAGTGTTGGAGGAGATAGCAGATCCTGTATATATATGATGCCGGTTTACCATGTAAACCGTGCCGGGTTATAATAAACACCGTGTTACTTCGTAATAGGATGTTAACAAAAAATCAAACCAAGCAAATAGTCTCCAGATTAAAATGGACCGTGTTCCGTCAATTGACAGTTTGAACCGGCTTAAAACTTTGTCGGTTTAAAAAACACAATAAAAAGAAAGAAATATCTTTCAAAGAAAAATGTGAAGCAAAGGCAATGACAAAACCGTTTGCAAAAATAGGCTTATTTGAGCTGATCAGATGGCGTTACCATGGTCGGACACGACCAAGCTCCCGATAGGTGTAGCTATGGTTCAAGTCAGCCAGGTCCCCAAATGAAACCGTGGAATTTATGCCGATCAAGTGGCATGGCAATGGTTCGGGTTCGACCAAGCCCCCAAGTGATTTTGTGGCCTTCGGCCGATCAAGAGGCATGACTGGTTCAGACGTGACCAAGTCCCCAAGTGATCTGGTGGCTCTCGCCTATCAAGAGGTATTGCATTGGTTCGGACACGACCAAGCCCCCAAGTGATATAACATGATGCTTTTGGAAAGCTAACTCAAGGGGTAAACCGGAGGCCGCTTTAGAACAACTCCGTGTAACCACACATGATGTAAAAGAACAGATACCCCGCTTTAGCTGAGGTTCCGGTTTATTATATTTAATCATAATATATACATCATCGTAATATGTACATAAGTGGAGCCAATGGCTCAGGTACAGTAAGGCCGAAGATGAGCTATGTTCCATGGCCTGTTGGTCTCTTCCTCTGATGTACGTGAGTCTTTATGCTCTCGAATATCGATCAGATAGTATGACCCGTTGTGCAGATTCTTGCTGACCACAAAAGGTCCCTCCCAAGGTGGGGATAGCTTATGCATATCAGTCTGGTCTTGGATGAGCCGAAGCACCAAATCTCCCTCTTGAAAAGTTCTGGTTTTATCTCGGCAACTGTGATAACGACGAAGATCCTGTTGGTAAATCGCTGAGCGAGCAACTGCTATGTCACGCTCTTCATCCAACCGGTCCAAAGCATCTTGTCATGTTGTCTCGTTGTCCGCTTCAACATAAGCCGTCACACGAGGTGAATCATGACGGATATCACTAGGGAGAACCACCTCTGCTCCATAGACCATGAAGAATGGTGTGTATCCTATTGATCTGTTGGGTGTGGTATTGATGCTCCATAACACAGATGGTAATTCTTCTACCCAACAACCCGGTGTTCTCTGCAAAGGAACCATAAGCCGGGGCTTGATGCCTCTCAAAATCTCTTGATTAGCCCTTTCTGCTTGACCATTGGACTGTGGGTGTGCCAATGATGAAACGTCAAGCCGGATGTGCTCCCGTTCGCAGAACTCCTTCATGGCACCCTTGGACAAATTGGTACCATTATCTGTGATGATACTGTGTGGAAAGGCAAACTGGAAAATCACTTTTTTGATAAACTGAACCGTCGTGGCTGCATCACACTTGCTAACTGGTTCTGCCTCCACCCACTTTGTGAACTTGTCAACCGCCACCTGGAGGTGGGTCTTCTTATCTTTGGACCTTTTGAAAGGCCCGACCATATCCAGCCCCCAAGTCGCAAATGGCCAAGTAATTGGAATCATTCTCAATTCTTGAGCCGGCACATGAGCACGTCTTGAAAACTTTTGGCAACCGTCACATCGTCTGACCAGATCTCCGCATCAGCATGAGCAGTTAACCAATAGAAGCCATGGCGAAACGCTTTAGCTACCAAAGATTTTGAACCGGCATGGTGACCACAATCTCCTTCGTGGATCTCACGCAAAATTTCACAGCCTTCTTCAGGAGACACACAGCGTTGAAACGCCCCTGATATACTGCAATGATGCAACTCGCCATTGACAATAGTCATGGACTTGGACCGCCGGACTATCTGTCGGGCCAGAATCTCATCCTCTGATAACTCGATTCCAATCCGTAATGACATGAAGAGCTGCCACCAATTGAGCCTCCGGATCAGGAATAGCCAAATCCGCTTCACCAGGGAGCTTGACCGACGGGTTGTGCAGCACATCCAGAAAAAAATTGGGCGGGACCGGTTTGCGCTGAGAGCCCAGCGGGCTTAAAGCATCCGCCACTTCATTCTTCCGTCGGTCCCCGTGGTCCACCTGATATCCTTTAAAATGACCTGCAACAATATCCACCTCACGACGATATGCTGCCATGAGTGGGTCCTTGGAGTCCCAAGTGCCAGACACTTGTTGAGCCACGAGGTCCGAGTCACCGAAGCACTTAACTCGACTCAGGTTCATCTCCTTAGCCATCCGGAGACAATGGAGCAAGGCTTCATACTCAGCTGCATTGTTAGTACAAGGAAACATTAAGCGGAGAACGTAACAAAACTTATCACCTCGCGGGGAAGTTAATACAACTCCAGCCCCCGAGCCTTCCAATTGCCTGGATCCATCAAAATGGATGGTCCAATATGTGTGATCCGGCTTTTCCTCAGGTGCTTGCATTTTCGTCCAATCATTGATCAAATCAACCAGTGCTTGAGACTTCACCGCTGTCCGAGGCACATACTTCAATCCATGCGGCCCAAGCTCTATAGCCCACTTGGCAATCCGGCCAGTCGCTTCCCGGTTCTGGATGATATCCCCCAAAGGAGCAGAACTGACCACCATAATTGGGTTCCCTTGGAAGTATTGCTTAAGCTTTCGGCTTGCCATAAAAACTCCGTGCACCAGCTTCTGCCCATGCGGATAGCTTTGCTTGGACTCAATGAGTACCTCGCTGATATAATAGACTGGACGTTGAACCGGATGCTCCTTACCTGCCTCCTTTTGCTCCACCATAATAGCCACGCTGACCGCACGAGCATTAGCAGCAACATATAGCAGTAATGGCTCCTTGTCAATGGGAGCGGCGAGCATAGGCGGATTGGCCAATTGCCGCTTTAAGTCCTCAAATGCTTCATCAGCAGCAGAACTCCAGACAAACTAATCCGTCTTCTTCAACATCTGATACAAAGGGATTGCCTTCTCACCAAGGCGGCTGATAAACCGGCTTAACGTGGCAATCTGGCCTGCCAGGCGTTGAACATCATTGATACACTTCGGTTTAGCCAGGGAGGTGATGGCTGTGATCTTCTCTGGATTAGCCTCAATTCCCCTATTGGACACCAGAAAACCCAATAACTTGCCCGCCGGTACACCAAAGACACACTTGTCCGGATTAAGCATCATCTTGTACGTCCTTAGGTTACCAAAGGTTTCCTTCAAATCGTCAACCAGAGTCTCCTTCTCCCTGGACTTAACCATGATATCATCCACGTAAGCATGTACATTACGGCCAATCTGCTTGTGAAGACAATTTTGTACACACCGTTGATAAGTTGCCTGGGCACTTTTGAGCCCAAAGGGCATAGACACATAGCAGAAGGCTCCAAAGGGAGTTATGAATGCCGTCTTCTCCTGGTCCTTAACTGCCATTTTGATCTGATGATAGCCAGAATATGCATCCAAAAAACTTAAACGCTCACAACCCGCTGTAGCATCAATGATTTGATCAATACAGGGAAGGGCAAAAGGATCTGCTGGACAAGCCTTATTAAGATCTGTGTAATGCACACACATGCGCCAGGTGTCGTTTTTCTTACGGACTAGCACCGGATTGGCAAGCCACTCAGGGTGAAAAACTTCAATAATAAAACCAGCTGCTAAAAGCCTGGATACCTCTTCTCCAATCGCCTTGCGTCTTTCTTCGTTACACCGGCGGAGGAACTGTTTCACCGGTTTGTATTTAGGATCCACATTAAGGGTGTGCTCAGCGAGTTGCCTCGGTACACCTCGCATGTCAGAGGGCTTCCATGCAAAAATGTCCCGATTCTTACGGATGAACTCGATGAGCGCGCTTTCCTATTTCGGATCCAAGTTGGCACTGATGCTGAACTGCTTGGACGAATCGCCAGGTACAAAGTCAACAAGCTTAGTTTCTGCTGCCGATTTGAACTTCAGGGCCGGATCATGCTCCATAGTTGGCTTTTTTAATGGAGTCATGTCCGCCGGATCAACACTGTCCTTATAATACTTCAGCTCTTCGGTGGCACAAACCGACTCTGCGTAAGCCGCATCTCCTTCCTCGCACTCCAAAGCGATTTTACGGCTTCCGTGAACCGTTATTGTCCCCTTGTAACCCGGCATCTTGAGCTGCAAATACACATAACAGGGTCGTGCCATAAACTTGGCGTAGGCCGATCGCCCAAACAGGGCGTGATATGGACTTTGGATTTTCACCACTTCAAACGTCAATGTCTCCGACCTGGAATCATGATCATCTCCAAAGGCCACTTCCAGAGCTATCTTACCAACAGGATATGCTGACTTGCCAGGTACTACACCGTGGAACATCGTATTAGACGGTTTGAGATTTTTATCTGTTAGTCCCATACGACGGAAGGTCTCATAGTATAAGATATTAATGCTGCTCCCTCCATCCATGAGCACTTTGGTGAACTTGTAACCTCCCACCTGAGGTGCCACCACCAGAGCCAACTGACCCAGATTATCAACCTGGGGAGGGTGATCCTCTCTGCTCCATATGATTGGCTGTTTAGACCAGCGTAGATAACGGGGCACGGCCGGTTCAACAGAGTTGACTGCCCGCCTCTGAACCTTCCGGTCTTGCTTGTCCAAGCTAGTGGTGAAGACATGGTACTGCCAACTATTCAATTGCTTTGGGTTGCTCTGGTAACCTGACTGTTGCTGCTGCTGGTTATAACCACCCTGGTTGTTCTGATTATTTTGATTATTATAATGTCCGCCCGGATTACCATTAAATCCTGAACTGGAATTTCCTCCACCATAACCCGGCCCGGATCCTGAGCCACCGCCGGAGCCATGATCATACCGGAAAGCATTAGAATTCTTGAACTCCTACATAATAAAGCAATCCTTCCAAAGGTGGTTTGCTGGCACCTCCTTTGTCCCATGCCTTGGACAGGGCTGGCTCAGTAGATAATTTAGGCGATCCGGGTTAGGGTTGGGTGCCCCACTGCGATTTTTTGGTTTACCCTTGCGTCGTTGGCCATTGTCCTGTACGTTGGTATTAGCCACAAAGTCCATGTTACCATCCGCTTTATGCTTTCCTCCACCACCATTGCCTGCCAAGTGATGTTGCTGACCTTTGGAGTTGATGTTCCTCTTTCCCTTCCCTGCCTTGTCATCATCAGATTCGGGATCCTTGGTACTATCAGAATCAGCATACTTTACCAAAGCAGCCATGAGGGTCCCTATGTCAGTGCAATGGTGCTTCATCCATCCCAACTTCAGCTTTAGGGGCCCAAACCGACAGTTGCCTTCTAGGGTTAAGACTGCGGTGTCAGCGTTGATGCGGTCTGATGAATGCAACACTTGTGAGACCCGGCGCACCCAATGAGTCGTCGATTCTCCTTCCTCCTGGACACAGGCAGCTAAGTCTACTATCGACATGGGCTGCTTACATGTATCCTTGAAATTATTGATAAACCGGGCTCGTAATTGGGCCCATGAACTGATAGAATTGGCCGGTAAGCTTTTTAAGCAAGTGAGGGCCATTCCTTCAAGCATCATGGTGAAGTATTTCACACATGCCGCATCATCCACATCCAGCATCTCCCTGGCCATCTCATAGCTCTCCACCCATGTCTCTGGGGGTTGATCCGCCGTGTAATTTGGTACCTTGCGCGGGCCCTTGAAATCCTTGGGTAGGCGCACATTGCATAAAGAGGGGACAAGGCAAGGCACCCCCAAAGAGCTAGAAGTAACACCGGGTTCGACCGAAATAGTTGGACGAACCGGCGTAAGCTGTCGAGCCTAATATTGTGCGGCTAACTCGGCCTCCCTGCGTGCTCGGGCCCGGTCCACCACTTCCTGAGCGTTATCAGCACCACCCGCCGGGTTGTTGCCGCGGGATGCTCCACGTCGTTCATTACTTGACACTGCCGGTTCCTCCATACGCCTGCTATAGCTCCGGCTTGGGAGAGGGGTTGAGTGGATCCAGTCGCGGCAGTACGAGTATGCTTCCTGGTGGTCCAAAGTTGTCCTAAGAAGCTCCTTGACCCGTCGCGTCTCTATCGCCTGCGGTGAGTCACCTTCAATTGGAATGGCCTCCAGCCATGCAGCAACGGCGACGAGATTGTGCATCGGGTTGGAGTAGTGACCCGGAGGTGTTGAAACAGCCTAAGGTATAACGGTGTTTTGACGAGGCGGATCCATCCGACGAGGCTGAACCGGCGCACCGGTCCCAGGAGCTGCCGCCCAGTTTCCCTCTAGTGGATTACTGGTTCCTGCTCCCGGGGTGTTGAAAAGGTCTCCAGCCTCGAAAATCGGAGGCAAACGGGATCAGTACTTCCTCCTCATGACTTCATGTGACGCGTTCTGGTCCAACATGAGCCTGTAGGCTTGTGCGTCTAGAGCGGCCCGCTCTGTGGCCATCCTGGTATCCTCAGCTGCCAGGTCCGCCTTGGCCTGGGTGATATGTTCCCTTACCTTTGCAATCTCCACATTGTGGATGTCCTGATCCGCCGGATTAGCTTCCGCCATAAGCACAGCCAATGCATCAAATAGCTTTGATAGAACTTGAGCCGGCGGGCGCACAGGGCCTCCTGCCCCGGCAGCCGTCGCCGCTGCTGAACCGGAGGTTGTTGCCGCAGCGGTCGAAGAATGAAGCGCTGCTTGTGTGCCGGCCATGAATATTCCAACTCAGTTGGGCAGATCAGAGGGGTTCGGAATACTGTCACCGTCGGAACAGCCCCCAATCCGGCCATCTTGTAGCTGATATAGAGATTCGGTTTCTCCGGTTGATGACTCATCGCCGAAGTAAATGACGGTCTCGCCGCCAGATCCCAATCCATCCTCATGACCTCCTCCATGGATGACTCCCACGAAGGCATGCTTTATGGCCGGTTTAACCCGGGCAGATCGCGCATGCTGAGCCGTTTCGACGAGGTCGGTGGAGATATCCGATTCAGGGCCCGGTTCTCCGATCTTGCCGATGAAAACGTGTATGCCACCAAAGGGGACCCGGTACCCATACTCAACTGAGCCGGCCTCGGGGCCCCAGCCTGCATCGTCGATGTAAAGCTTGCCGCGACGACTCTTAGTCATCCGGCCTACGGCGTAGCCCTCGAGTCCTTCAAAGCGGCCCTCCAAGAACTTGAAACCATCGTGCGATAGCCCCACGGTGGGCGCCAACTGTCGTGGTTTTGTCACGGCAGATGTCCTAGAGAAAGGACTTCGTTGTGGAGCCATCGCGACGGGTTAGCTTGAAGGGGTTAAAGCAGACACAGGGACGCAAGAGAGTTTATACTAGTTCGGCCCCTTCGATGAAGGTACAAGCCTATGTCTAGTTGTGATGGAATTGATGGGGTTTCAATGACCAGGGAGCAAACAAGCTTCGCCTATGTCTCGAGTTGTTCTCTGTTGTCCTTGAACCGCCGCCGGGTCGTCCCCTTATATACACGGGTGACGCCCGTTGGTTCACAGAGTCCCAATACCGGCTCATAGATGTGTCCGGTTTGGTCTCTACTTATTCCTAACTTACAATACAAGTTAAATACCAATGCCGCTTTACGACTACAGGCCTTGAACCGACTATGGGCCTTGAGCCCTCATCTGCCTTCTTGGGCTTTAACATACTTAACTACTGACGAAGTTAACCCGGCCCAGATAGGCCGGTTTGCGCCCAGTAGTGATATCCCCAACACCCACCAAGCGGCGGGCCCCAGCAGCCGATGACCAGAGACACTGACAGCCGGGACCTACGCCCAGCTGGATTACCATTGTACCCCTGGGGGTAGGCCTATATAAACCCCCCAAGGCACCCATGCAAAGGGTTCCCAACCTATTAGAACTAGACTGATACCTAGAGGAAGGAGAGAACGTGCGTGCCTTCTTCTACCTCTAGCATACAGCTCGAGGAGCACCATTTGTAATCAATAGTGCCTTAGTGATCATGCGGAGACCCCGTAGAGCAGGATTAGGGGTGTTATCTCCTAGGAGAGCCCCGATCCTGGGTAAAGTGTGCCGGCGTTCGTGTCTACGCCTCATCCCGCTTCCAGGCACCGGCGACGTTCTACTCGCTCCCACCATGATAAGCCATCCTTTGGCATATGTCGCACCCAACCCCCGACATATACTCCATCCGTCCCTAAATATTTGTTTTTTTTAATTTCAAATGGAGTACCACATACAGATGTGTATGTAGACATATTTTAGAGTGTAGATTCTCTCATTTTGCACCGTATGTAGTCACTTGTTGAAATCTCTAAAAAGACAAATATTTAGGAACGGAGGGAGTAGAAAACAGAGCTGGTGATGATGGTGTGTGTGCCATCCTGCAATATAGGCCATCTGATTTATATCTAACAGATAGGAAGGAAACTATCGCAATTTTGCAAAAAGATACCCACACCCCTCTCCATGTTTGCAAATAAGGTGTTCCCTCATCAATCCTTTTATCTACTCTTACTAGCAATGTGCCCGTGCGTTGCAACGGATCCAAAATAGAATAATATATGTTCACAAACTTGAAAGAAAAACACTCTAGTATGGTGTATATATCACTAAAAATATACTCATATTAGACTTCACTCAAAATATATTCCTTGTGGTTGTTTTGATGAGGTGGGGGAGGGATGTGGTTGGTTTTAAGATACTAAGGGGCTTCTGCAAATTGGAGCAGAGAAGTGGGGTCTTATAGTAGAAATGCAACGACTTACATCATAGTTGTTAGATGCAGATCTGATGGTCAGAAATGACGGATGGCAGACACACCATCATATCCAACTGATTCTTTTATAGGAGTTAGAGATAAAAAAATAGAGATGCTGATGGTGGTGTGCCTGCCATCTGATGTCTACTACACAACCTTCTTCTTAGAGACGTTGTTGGGCCTCCAAGTGCAGAGGTTTGTAGGACAGTAGCAAATTTCCCTCAAGTGGATGACCTAAGGTTTATCAATCCATAGGAGGCGTAGGATGAAGATGGTCTCTCTCAAGCAACCCTGCAACCAAATAACAAAGAGTCTCTTGTGTCCCCAACACACCCAATACAATGGTAAATTGTATAGGTGCACTAGTTCAGCGAAGATATGGTGATACAAGTGCAATATTGATAGTAGATAATGGTTTTTGTAATCTAAAAATATAAAAACAGCAAGGTAACGAATGATAAAAGTGAGCGTAAACGGTATTGCAATGCTAGGAAACAAGGCCTAGGGTTCATACTTTCACTAGTGCAAGTTCACTCAACAATAATAACATAATTGGATCACATAACTATCCCTCAACATGCAACAAAGAGTCACTCCAAAGTCACTAATAGCGGAGAACAAACGAAGAGATTATGGTAGGGTACGAGACCACCTCAAGGTTATTCTCTCCAATCAATCCGTTGGGCTGTTCCTATAGGTGTCACAAACAGACCTAGAGTTCGTACTAGAATAACACCTTAAGACACAAATCAACCAAAACCCTAATGTCACCTAGATACTCCAATGTCACCTCAAGTATCTGTGGGTATGATTATATGATATGCATCACACAATCTCAGATTCATCTATTCAACCAACACATAGAACCTCAAAGAGTGCCCCAAAGTTTCTACCGGAGAATCATGATGAAAACGTGTGCCAACCCCTGTGCATAGGTTCATGGGCAGAACCCGCAAGTTGATCACCAAAACATACATCCAGTGAATCACATGATATCCCATTGTCACCACAGATACGCACGGCAAGACATACATCAAGTGTTCTCCAATCTTTAAAGACTCAATCCGATAAGATAACCTCAAAGGGAAAACTCAATGCATTACAAGAGAGTAGAGGGGGAGGAGAAACATAAGATCCAACTATAATAGCAAAGCTCGTGATACATCAAGATCATGCCAAATCAAGAACACGAGAGAGAGAGAGAGATCAAACACATAGCTACTAGTACATACCCTCAGCCCCGAGGGAGAACTACTCCCTCCTCATCATGGAGAGCGCCGGGATGATGAAGATGGCCACCGGAGAGGGATTCCCCCTCCGACAGGGTGCCGGAATGGGTCTAGATTGGCTTTCGGTGGCTACGGAGGCTTCTGGCGGTGGAACTCCCGATCTATTGTGATCTCTAATCGTTTTAGGGTATATGGAGATATATAGGTGGAAGAAGTACGTCAAGGGAGCCACGAGGGGCCCACGAGGGTGGAGGGCATGCCCTGGGGGGTGGGCGCGCCCCCCTTGTTGGAAATATGCCCTAGAGGCAATAATAAAAGTATTATTATTATATTTCCTTGTTCATGATAATTGTCTTTTATTCATGCTATAACTGTATTATCCGGAAATCGTAATACACGTGTGAATACATAGACCACAATATGTCCCTAGTGAGCCTCTAGTTGACTAGCTCGTTGTGATCAACAGATAGTCATGGTTTCCTGGCTATGGACATTGGATGTCGTTGATAACGGGATCACATCATTAGGAGAATGATGTGATGGACAAGACCCAATCCTAAGACTAGCACAAAAGATCGTGTAGTTCATTTGCTAGAGCTTTGCCAATGTCAAGTATCTCTTCCTTTGACCATGAGATCGTGTAACTCCTGGATACCGTAGGAGTGCTTTGGGTGTATCAAACGTCACAACGTAACTGGGTGACTATAAAGGTGCACTACAGGTATCTCCGAAAGTATCTATTGTTTTATGCAGATCGAGACTGGGATTTGTCACTCCGTGTAAACGGAGAGGTATCTCTGGGCCCACTCGGTAGGACATCATCATATGCGCAATGTGACCAAGGAGTTGATCACGGGATGATGTGTTACGGAACGAGTAAAGTGACTTGCCGGTAACGAGATTGAACAAGGTATCGGTATACCGACGATCGAATCTCGGGCAAGTAAAATACCGCTAGACAAAGGGAATTGTATACGGGATCGATTGAGTCCTTGACATCGTGGTTCATCCGATGAGATCATCGTGGAACATGTGGGAGCCAACATGGGTATCCAGATCCCGCTGTTGGTTATTGACCGGAGATCGTCTCGGTCATGTCTGCATGTCTCCCGAACCCGTAGGGTCTACACACTTAAGGTTCGATGACGCTAGGGTTATAAAGGAAGCTTGTATGTGGTTACTGAATGTTGTTCGGAGTCCCGGATGAGATCCCGTATGTCACGAGGAGTTCCGGAATGGTCCGGAGGTAAAGATTTATATATAGGAAGTCCTGTTTCGGCCATCGGGACAAGTTTCGGGGTCATCGGTATTGTACCGGGACCACCGGAAGGGTCCCGGGGGCCCACCGGGTGGGGCCACCTGCCCCGGGGGGCCACATGGGCTGTAGGGGGTGCGCCTTGGCCTACATGGGCCAAGGGCACCAGCCCCTAGAGGCCCATGCGCCTAGGGAACCCTAGAGGGAAGAGTCCTCAAGGGGGAAGGCACCTCCGAGGTGCCTTGGGGAGGATGGACTCCTCCCCCCCTCTTGGCCGCCGCACCAGATGCCATCTGGAGGCTGGCCGCCGCCCCTTGGGGTGGGAAACCCTAAAGGGGGCACAGCCCCCTTCCCCCCTATATATATTGAGGCATGGGGCTGCCCATAATACACGATTTGATCTCTCGTTGGTGCAGCCCTGCCCCTCTCCCTCCTCCTCTTCTCCCATGGTGCTTGGCGAAGCCCTGCGGGATTGCCACGCTCCTCCACCACCACCACGCCGTTGTGCTGCTGTTGGATGGAGTCTTCCTCAACCTCTCCCTCTCTCCTTGCTGGATCAAGGCGTGGGAGACGTCACCGGGCTGTACGTGTGTTGAACGCGGAGGTGCCGTCCGTTCGGCACTTGATCATCGGTGATCTGAATCACGACGAGTACGACTCCATCAACCCCGTTCACTTGAACGCTTCCGCTTAGCGATCTACAAGGGTATGTAGATGCACTCCCTTTCTACTCGTTGCTGGTCTCTCCATAGATAGATCTTGGTGTTACGTAGGAAATTTTTTGAATTTCTGCTACGTTCC
>NC_041382.1:607376599-607418095 GCF_002162155.2 Triticum dicoccoides | reverse complement strand
GTTACTAGTCCAATCTTGTTTCGACGGTATTGTGGGATGAAGCGGCCCGGACCGACCTTACACGTACTCTTACGTGAGACAGGTTCCACCGATTGACATGCACTTGGTGCATAAGGTGGCTAGCGGGTGCCAGTCTCTCCCACTTTAGTCGGAACGGATTTGATGAAAAGGGTCCTTATGAAGGGTAAATAGCAATTGGCATATCACGTTGTGGTTTTGCGTAGGTAAGAAACGTTCTTGCTAGAAACCCATAGCAGCCACGTAAAACATGCAAACAACAATTAGAGGACGTCTAACTTGTTTTTGCAGGGTATGCTATGTGATGTGATATGGCCAAAAGGATGTGATGAATGATATGTGATGTATGAGATTGATCATGTTCTTGTAATAGGATTCACGACTTGCATGTCGATGAGTATGACAACCGGCAGGAGCCATAGGAGTTGTCTTTATTTTTCGTATGACCTGCGTGTCATTGAAGAACGCCATGTAACTTACTTTACTTTATTGCTAAACCCGTTAGCCATAGAAGTAGAAGTAGTCGTTGGCGTGACAACTTCATGAAGACACGATGATGGAGATCATGATGATGGAGATCATGGTGTCATGCCGGTGACGATGATGATCATGGAGCCCCGAAGATGAAGATCAAAAGGAGCAAAATGATATTGGCCATATCATGTCACTATTTGATTGCATGTGATGTTTATCATGTTTATGCATCTTGTTTACTTAGGACGACGGTAGTAAATAAGATGATCCCTTACAAAATTTCAAGAAGTGTTCTCCCCTAACTGTGCACCGTTGCTACAGTTCGTCGCTTCTAAGCACCACGTGATGATCGGGTGTGATGGATTCTTACGTTCACATACAACGGGTGTAAGACAGTTTTACACAGCGAAAACACTTAGGGTTAACTTGACGAGCCTAGCATGTGCAGACATGGCCTCGGAACACGGAGACCGAAAGGTCGAGCATGAGTCGTATAGTAGATACGATCAACATGAAGATGTTCACCGATGATGACTAGTCCGTCTCACGTGATGATCGGACACGGCCTAGTTGACTCGGATCATGTAATCACTTAGATGACTAGAGGGATGTCTATCTGAGTGGGAGTTCATAAGATGAACTTAATTATCTGAACATAGTCAAAAGGATTTTGCAAATTATGTCGTAGCTCGCGCTTTAGTTCTACTATTTTAGTTATGTTCCTAGAGAAAATATAGTTGAAAGTTGACAGTAGCGATTATGCGGACACTAGAAAGCTTATATCCTTAATGCACTGCTCAGTGTGCTGAACCCCAAACGTCGTTTGTGGATGTTTCGAACATCGAACATACACGTTTTGATAACTACGTGATAGTTCAGTTAAATGGTTTAAGTAGAGGCACCAAAGACGTTTTCGAAACATCGCGGAACATATGAGATGTTTCGAGGGCTGAAATTGGGATTTCAGGCTCGTGCCCACGTCAAGAGGTATGAGACCTCCGACAATTTTTCTTAGCCTACAAACTAAGGGAGAAAAGCTCAATCGTTGAGCTTGTGCTCAGATTGTCTGAGTGCTACAATCACTTGAATCGAGTGGGAGTTGATCTTCCAAATGAGATAGTGATGTTTCTCCAAAGTCATTGCCACCGAGCTGCTAGAGCTTCGTGATGAACTATAACATATCAGGGATAAATAAGATGATCCTTGAGGTATTCACGATGTTTGACACCGCGAAAGTAGAAATCAAGAAGGAGCATCAATTGTTGATGGTTGGTGAAACCACTAGTTTCAAGAAGGGCAAGGGCAAGAAGGGATACTTCATGAAACGGCAAATCAGCTGCTGCTCTAGAGAAAAAACCCAAGGTTGAACCCAAACCCGAGACTAAGTGCTTCTGTGATAAGGGGAATAGTCACTAGAGCGGAATTACCCTAGATACTTGGTAGATGAGAAGGCTGGCAAGGTCGATAAAAGTATATTGGATATACATTGTATAGATGTGTACTTTACTAGTACTCCTAGTAGCACCAGGGTATTAGATACCGGTTCGGTTGCTAAGTGTTAGTAACTCGAAATAAAAGAGCTACGGAATAAACGGAGACTAGCTAAAGGTGAGCTGACGATATGTGTTGGAAGTGTTTCCAACGTTGATATGATCAAGCATCACACGCTCCCTCTACCATCGAGATTGGTGTTTGCGTTGAGCATAGACATGATTGGATTATGTCTATCGCAATACGGTTATTCATTTAAGGAGAATAATGGTTACTCTATTTATTTGAATAATACCTTCAATGGTCTTACACCTAAAATGAATGGTTTATTGAATCTCGATCGTAGCAATACACATTTTCATGCCAAAAGATAGTAATGATAATACCACTTACTGGTGGCACTGCCATGTAAGTCATATTGGTTTAAAACGCATGAATAAGCTCCATGTTGATGGATCTTTGGACTCACTCGTTTTGAAAAGTTTGAGACATGCGAACCATGTCTATTGGTGTATACGCATGAAGAAACTCCATGCGAATGGACCGTTCGGACTCACTTGATTTTGAATCACTTGAGATATGCAAATCATACCACATGGGCAAGATGACTGAAAAGCCTCATTTTCAGTAAGATGGAACAAGATAGCAACTTGTTGGAAGTAACACATTTTGATGTGTGCAGTCGAATGAGTGCTGAGGCATGCAGTGAATATCGTTATGTTCTTACTTCACAGATGATTCGAGTAAATGTTGAGTATATTTACTTGATGAAACACAAGTCTGAATCATTGAATGGTTCAAGTAATTTCAGAGTGAAGTAGAAGATCATTGTGACAAGAGGATAAAATGTCTATGATATGATCATAGAGATGAATATCTGAGTTACGAGTTTTGGCACACAATTAAGACATTGTGGAAATTGTTTCGCAATTAATACCGCCTGGAACACCATAGTGTGATGGTGTGTCCGAACATCATAGTTGCACCCTATTGGATATGATGCATACCATGATGTCTCTTATCGAATTACCACTATTGTTCATGGGTTAGGCATTAGAGACAACCACATTCACTTTAAATAGGGCACCACGTAATTCCGTTGAGATGACACCGTATGAATTATGGTTTAGTGAAACCTAAGTTGTCGTTTCTTAAAGGTTTGGGGCTGCGACGCTCATATGAAAAAGTTTCAGGTTGATAAGCTCGAACCCAAAGCGGATAAAATGCATCTTCATAGGACACCCAAACAGTTGGGTATACCTCCTAATTCAGATCCGAAAGCAATATGGATTGTTTCTTGAATCGGGTCCTTTCTCGAGGAAAGGTTTCTCTCGAAAAGTTGAGTGGGAGGATGGTGGAGACTTGATGAGGTTATTGAACCATCACTTCAACCAGTGTGTAGCAGGGCACAGGAAGTTGTTCCCGTGGCACCTACACCAATTGAAGTGGAAGCTTATGATATTGATCATGAAGTTTCGGATCAAATCACTGCCGTACCTCGTAGGGTGACAAGGATACGTACTACTTCAGAGTGGTACGGTAATCCTGTCTTGGAAGTCATGTTGCTAGACAACAATGAACCTACGAGCTATGGAGAAGCAATGGTGGGCCCAAATTCCGACAAATGGTTAGAAGCCATGAAATCCGAGATAGGATCCATGTATCAGAACAAAGCATGGACTTTGGTGGACTTGCCCGATGATCGGCAAGCCATTGAGATAAATGGATCTATAATAAGAAGACGGACGTGGATGGTAATGTCACCATCTATGAAGCTCGACTTGTGGCGAAGAGTTTTTTCACAAGTTCAAGGAGTTGACTATGATGAGATTTTCTCATCCGTAGCGATGCTTAAAGTCCGTCGGATTCATGTTAGCATTAGCTGCATTTATGAAATCTGGCAGATGGATGACAAAACGAGTTTCCTTACCAGTCTTCGTATGGAAAGGTTGTATGTAATACAATCAGAAAGGTTTTGTCGATCCTAAGGATGCTAAAAGCTATGCTAGCTCCAGCAATCCTTCTAAGGACTGGAGTAAGCATCTCGGAGTTGGAATGTGCGCTTCGATGAGATGATCAAAGATTTTGGTGTATACAAAGTTTATGAGAAACTTGTATTTCCAAAGACGTGAGTGGGAGCACTATAGAATTTCTGATGAGTATATGTTGTTGATCAGAAATAACATAGAATTTCTGGAAAGCATATAGGGTTATTTTGAAAGTGTTTTTCAATGGAAAGCCTGGATTAAGCTACTTGAGCATTGAGCATCAAGATCTATAAGGATAGATCAAAACGCTTAATGGTACTTTCAAATGAGCACATACCTTGACATGATCTTGAAGGTGTTCAAGATGGACCAGTCAAAGAAGGAGTTCTTGCCTGAGTTGTAAGGTACGAAGTTAAGACTTAAAGCTCGACCACGGCAGAATAGAGAGAAAGGACGAAGGTCGTCCCCTATGCTTTAGACGTAGGCTCTACAGTATGCTATGCTGTGTACCGCACCGAAAGTGTGCCTTGCCATGAGTCAGTCAAGGGGTACAAGAGTGATCCAAGAATGGCTCACAGGACAGCGGTCAAAGTTATCCTTAGAAATTAGTGGACTAAGGAATTTTTCTCGATTATGGAGGTGGTAAAAGAGTTCGTCGTAAAGGGTTACGTCGATGCAAGCTTGACACCTATCCGGATAGCTCTGAGTAGAGATACCGGATACATATATAATGGAGCAACAATTTAGAATAGCTCCAAGTAGAACAGTTATTTGGATTAGCTCCAAATAGAGCATGGTAGCTGCATCTAGGAGATGACATAAAGATTTGTAAAACACACACGGATCTTAAAGGTTCAGACCCGTTGACTAAAACCTCTCTCACAAGCAACATGATCAAACTTAAAACTCATTGAGTATTAATCACATAGTGATGTGAACTAGACTACTGATTCTAGTAAACTCTTGGGTGTTAGTCACATGGCGATGTGACCTGTGAGTGTTAATCACATGGCGATGTGAACTAGATTATTGACTCTAGTGCAAGTGGGAGACTGTTGGAAATATGCCCTAGAGGCAATAATAAAAGTATTATTATTATATTTCCTTGTTCATGATAATTGTCTTTTATTCATGTTATAACTGTATTATCCGGAAATCGTAATACACGTGTGAATACATAGACCACAATATGTCCCTAGTGAGCCTCTAGTTGACTAGCTCGTTGTGATCAACAGATAGTCATGGTTTCCTGGCTATGGACATTGGATGTCGTTGATAACGGGATCACATCATTAGGAGAATGATGTGATGGACAAGACCCAATCCTAAGACTAGCACAAAAGATCGTGTAGTTCATTTGCTAGAGCTTTGCCAATGTCAAGTATCTCTTCCTTTGACCATGAGATCGTGTAACTCCTGGATACCGTAGGAGTGCTTTGGGTGTATCAAACGTCACAACGTAACTGGGTGACTATAAAGGTGCACTACAGGTATCTCCGAAAGTATCTATTGTTTTATGCAGATCGAGACTGGGATTTGTCACTCCGTGTAAACGGAGAGGTATCTCTGGGCCCACTCGGTAGGACATCATCATATGCGCAATGTGACCAAGGAGTTGATCACGGGATGATGTGTTACGGAACGAGTAAAGTGACTTGCCGGTAACGAGATTGAACAAGGTATCGGTATACCGACGATCGAATCTCGGGCAAGTAAAATACCGCTAGACAAAGGGAATTGTATACAGGATCGATTGAGTCCTTGACATCGTGGTTCATCCGATGAGATCATCGTGGAACATGTGGGAGCCAACATGGGTATCCAGATCCCGCTGTTGGTTATTGACCGGAGATCGTCTCGGTCATGTCTGCATGTCTCCCGAACCCGTAGGGTCTACACACTTAAGGTTCGATGACGCTAGGGTTATAAAGGAAGCTTGTATGTGGTTACCGAATGTTGTTCGGAGTCCCGGATGAGATCCCGGACGTCACGAGGAGTTCCGGAATGGTCCGGAGGTAAAGATTTATATATAGGAAGTCCTGTTTCGGCCATCGGGACAAGTTTCGGGGTCATCGGTATTGTACCGGGACCACCGGAAGGGTCCCGGGGGCCCACCGGGTGGGGCCACCTGCCCCGGGGGGCCACATGGGCTGTAGGGGGTGCGCCTTGGCCTACATGGGCCAAGGGCACCAGCCCCTAGAGGCCCATGCGCCTAGGGAACCCTAGAGGGAAGAGTCCTCAAGGGGGAAGGCACCTCCGAGGTGCCTTGGGGAGGATGGACTCCTCCCCCCTCTTGGCCGCCGCACCAGATGCCATCTGGAGGCTGGCCGCCGCCCCTTGGGGTGGGAAACCCTAAAGGGGGCGCAGCCCCCTTCCCCCCTATATATATTGAGGCATGGGGCTGCCCATAATACACGATTTGATCTCTCGTTGGTGCAGCCCTGCCCCTCTCCCTCCTCCTCTTCTCCCATGGTGCTTGGCGAAGCCCTGCGGGATTGCCATGCTCCTCCACCACCACCACGCTGTTGTGCTGCTGTTGGATGGAGTCTTCCTCAACCTCTCCCTCTCTCCTTGCTTGATCAAGGCGTGGGAGACGTCACCGGGCTGTACGTGTGTTGAACGCGGAGGTGCCGTCCATTCGGCACTTGATCATCGGTGATCTGAATCACGACGAGTATGACTCCATCAACCCCGTTCACTTGAACGCTTCCGCTTAGCGATCTACAAGGGTATGTAGATGCACTCCCTTTCTACTCGTTGCTGGTCTCTCCATAGATAGATCTTGGTGTTACGTAGGAAAATTTTTGAATTTCTGCTACGTTCCCCAACACCCCTACCTCGTGGCTTCCTCGAAGCTTCCT
Organism: Triticum dicoccoides; assembly: GCF_002162155.2. Taxonomy (NCBI): domain Eukaryota; kingdom Viridiplantae; phylum Streptophyta; class Magnoliopsida; order Poales; family Poaceae; genus Triticum; species Triticum dicoccoides. Next base: position 607,411,263 of record NC_041382.1, on the reverse strand, counting down.
TGATGTGGAATCCAAGTCTCCCTGGTTGCTTTCCTTCCAAAAATAATTTCTGTGAAGTTTTAGGTCAATTGGACTCCGTTTGATTTTCCTTTTCTGTGATACTCTAAAATAAGGAAAAAACAGAAACTGGCACCGAGCTCTGGGTTAATAGGTTAGTCCCAAAAATAATATAAAAGTGTATAATAAAGCCCATAAACATCCAAAACAAAAGATAATATAGCATGGAGCAATCAAAAATTATAGATTCGTTGGAGACGTATCAGCATCCCCGAGCTTAATTCCTGTTCGTCCTCGAGTAGGTAAATGATAAAAAACAGAATTTTTGATGTGGAGTGCTACTTGGCATAATTTCAATGTAATTCTTCTTAATTGTGGTATGAATATTCAGATCCGAAAGATTCAAGATAAAAATTCATATTGACATAAAAATAATAATACTTCAACAATACTAACTAAGCAATTATGTCCTCTCAAAATAACATGGCCAAAGAAAGTTCATCCCTACAAAATCATATAGTTTAGTCATGCTCCATTTTTGTCACACAAGAATACTCTCATCATGCACAACCCCGATGACAAGCTAAGCAATTGTTTCATACTTTAGTAATCTCAAACTTTATAAACCTTCATGCAATACATGAGCGCGAGCCATGGATATAGCACTATGGGTGGAATAGAATATGATGATGGGGGTTATGTGGAGAAGACAAAAAGGAGAAAGTCTCACATCAATGAGGCTAATCAATGAGCTATGGAGATGCCCATCGATTGATGTTAATGCAAGGAGTAGGGATTGCCATGCAACAGATGCACTAGAGCTATAAATGTATGAAAGATCAACAAAAGAAACTAAGTGGGTGTGCATCCAACTTGCTTCCTCATGAAGACCTATGGCACTTGAGGAGGCACATTGTTGGAATATACAAGCCAAGTTCTACAATGAAAAATTCCCACTAGTATATGAAAGTGACAAAACAAGAGACTCCTACCATGAGGATTATGGTGCTACTTTGAAGCACAAGTGTGGCAAAGGATAGTAGCATTGTCCCTTCTCTCTTTTTCTCTCATTTTTTTGGGCCTTCTCTTTTTTTATGGCCTTTCTCTTTTTTATGGCCTTTCCGTTTTTTATTCCTCACTTGGGACAATGCTCTAGAAAATGATGACCATCACACTTCTATTTATTTACAACTCAATGATTACAAATTAATACTAGAACAAATTATGACTCTATATGAATGCCTCCGGCAGTGTACCGGGATTGCGATGAATCAAGAGTGACATGTATGAAAAATTATGAATGGTGGCTTTGCCACAAATACGATGTCAACTACATGATCATGCAAAGCAATATGACAATGATGATGCGTGTCATAATAAATGGAACGGTGGAAAGTTGCATGGCAATATATCTTGGAATGGCTATGGAAATGCCATAATAGGTAGGTATGGTGGCCGTTTTGAGGAAGATATAAGGAGGTTTATGTGTGAAAGAGCATATCATATCACGGGGTTTGGATGCACCGGCGAAGTTTGCACCAACTCTCAATGTGAGAAAGGGCAATGCACGGTACCGAAGAGGCTAGCAATGATGGAAGGGTGAGAGTGCGTATAATCCACGGACTCAATATTAGTCATAAAGAAATCACATACTTATTGCAAAAATCTACAAGTCATCAAAAACCAAGCACTACGCGCATGCTCCTAGGGGGATAGATTGGTAGGAAAAGACCATCGCTCGTCCCCGACCGCCACTCATAAGGAGGACAATCAAAGAACACCTCATGTTTCAAATTTGTTACATAAAGTTTACCATACGTGCATGCTACGGGACTTGCAAACTTCAACACAAGTATTTCTCAAATTCACAACTACTCAACTAGCACGACTTTAATATCACTACCTCCATATCTCAAAACAATCATCAAGCATCAAACTTCTCTTAGTATTTAAAACACTCATAGGAATTTTTTTACTAATCTTGAATACCTAGCATATTAGGATTATTTAAGAAAATTACCATGATAAGACTCTCAAAATAATCTATGTGAAGCATGAGAGATCAATAGTTTTCTATAAAACAAATCCACCACCGTGCTCTAAAAGATATAAGTGAAGTACTAGAGCAAAACTATATAACTCAAAAGATATAAGTGAAGCACATAGAGTATTTGAATAATTATGCAACTATGTGAAGACTCTATAACATTTAATAATTTCAGATCTTGGTATTTTATTCAAACATCAAGCAAAACTAATTAAACTAAAATGATGCTCCAAGCAAAACACATATCATGTGGTAAATAAAAATATAGCTCCAAGTAAAGTTACCGATGAACGAAGACGAAAGAGGGGATGCCTTCCGGGGCATCCCCAAGCTTAGGCTCTTGGTCGTCCTTGAATATTACCTTGGGGTGCCTTGGGCGTCCCCAATCTTAGGCTCTTTCCACTCCTTATTCCATAGTCCATCGAATCTTAACCCAAAACTTGAAAACTTCACAACACAAAACTTAACAGAAAACTCGTAAGCTCGGTTAGCGAAAGAAAACAGAACAACACTTCGAGGTACTGTAATGAACTCATTCTTTATTTATATTGGTGTTAAACCTACTGTATTCCAACTTCTCTATGGTTTATAAACTCTTTTACTAGCCATAGATTCATCAAAATAAGCAAACAACACACGAAAAACAGAATCTGTCAAAAACAGAACAGTCTGTAGTAATCTGTAGATTTCGACCACTTCTTGAACTCATAAAATTCTAAAATTAATTGGTGGACCTGAGGAATTTGTCTATTAATTATCTTCAAAAAGAATTAACTAAATGTCACTCTCCAATAAAAAGTGGCAGCAACTATCGTGAGCGCTAAAGTTTCTATTTTTTACAGCATGATCATAAAGACTTCACCCAAGTCTTCCCAAAGGTTCTACTTGGCACAAACACTTATTAAAACATAAAATCACATCTAAACATAGGCTAGATGAATTATTTATTACTGAACCGGAGCAAAAAGCAAGGAACAAAAATAATGTTGGGTTGCCTCCCAACAAGCGCTATCGTTTAACGCCCCTAGCTAGGCATGATGATTTCAATGATGCTCATATAGTAGATAAGAATTGTAACATAAAGAGAGCATCATGAAGAATATGACTAGAACATGTAAGTCTAACCCTCTTCCTATGCATAGGGGTTTTGTGAGGAAACAACTTATGGGAACAATAATCAACTAGCATAGGAAGGCTAAACAAGCATAACTTCAAAATTTTAAGCACATAGAGAGGAAACTTGATATTCTTGCAATTCCTACAAGCATATATTCCTCCCTCATAATAATTTTCAGTAGCATCATGAATGAATTCAACAATATAACCAGCACCTAAAGCATTCTTTTCATGATCTACTTGCATAGAAAATTTACTACTCCCCACATAAGCAAAATTCTTCTCATTCGGGATAATGGGAGTATCATAAGAGACTTGAATACTATAAATTGTTTCCACATTAAAAGAGTAATGTTCAGAGAAAGGGTACTCATAATCATGAAAAGTTACATAAATATAATCATCACTACTTTTTATAGCATAAGTTTCATCCCAATAATCATCATAAGTAGCAACTTTGTTCTCATCATAACCAATTGAAACCTCTTCCGAAATAGTGGATACATGACTAAATAAAGTCATGACCCCTCCAAATCCACTTTCATAAATATTATAAGATTCAACATCCTCCAAAATAGTGGGATCATTACTTCCTAAAGTGGACACTCTTCCAAACCCACTTTCATCAATATAATCATCATAGGTATAAGGCATGCTATCATCATTATAAATTTGCATATCAAAACTTGGGAGACTAAAAATATCATCTTCATTCAACGTAGCATCCCCAAGCTTGGGACAAACATTAATTGCAGAAAATATATTCTCAAAAACATCATCTTCATCAAACATAGCATCCCCAAGCTTGTGCCTTTTCATATCATAAGCACAATCACTCTCATCATTAATAGTATCGATAGCACCAATAGTATAGCAATTATCATATTCTTCCAAGCAAGTGCCAAAAAGATTTTCAAGATCATAAGAAGTATCATTATTATCCACAATTATATTTTCACGAGGCACAATAGTAATAGGAGCAGCATTATTTGGGGGAGATATCTTTTTACCTCTCTTCCTTTTTCTTTTCTTCTTCTTCACCACATCATGTGTGGGTTCAATCCTCTTTTTGGAGCTCCTTGTTAATGAGATTGGTTGAATGGGAGGCTCCTCCTCGTTGCCTGATTCATCATAAGAAATAATAGGAGGATATTGGGAAGTCTCTTCCCTTTCATTAGAATTATCTTCATCTTCTATTTGTTTTCTTTTCTTTATGTAATTGGCAATATAAGGATTTTCAATGCAATTCACCGCACAATACATATGAATTTCCTCTAGATCAAAATGAAGAACTCTATCAAGGGCAAATTTTGGAATATCCTTAGTTATACATTTCATTTCTTCATAACCCAAGAGCAAACTAAGTTCATTATGATGTGTAAGGGAAATCTAATCATTACAATTTTTGGACACAATACGATCATGAAACAATTTGCATTGGGTACTAAAATGATCATGTTCATTGCAAAGTTCACAAGTATGGCTAAGAAAGTTTAAATTTTTAACACACGCATCTAGCCTTTCTTGCAACCATTTAGTTTCTAAATGCTTGTGCATCTTGCAATATCTATCTTCCCTATTTGGTGTGTACTTGCAAACCCAATGTACTCCACAAAAATTGACATGTTTATAGGAGACATTATCATCATGACTAGTGCAATCATCATTAGTACCATGGATATTCAAGGAGTTCATACTAACAACATTGCAATCATGCTCATCGCTCAAAGACTTAGTGCCAAACATATTAAAAAGATGAAGCATATGAGACCATTTTTTGTAGTTTTCTTTTATAAACTAAATAGTGCTAAAACAAGAAACAAAAAGATTCGATTGCATGATCTAAGGATATACCTTCAAGCACTCACCTCCCCAGAAAAGAGCTTGATGTCTACTACACAACCTTCTTCTTGTAGACGTTGTTGGGCCTCCAAGTGCAGAGGTTTGTAGGACAGTAGAAAATTTCCCTCAAGTGGATGACCTAAGGTTTATCAATCTGTAGGAGGCATAGGATGAAGATGGTCTCTCTCAAGCAACCCTGCAACCAAATAACAAAGAGTCTCTTATGTCCCCAACACACCCAATACAATGGTAAATTGTATAGGTGCACTAGTTCGGCGAAGAGATGGTGATACAAGTGCAATATGGATAGTAGATAATGGTTTTTGTAATCTGAAAATATAAAAACAGCAAGGTAACGAATGATAAAAGTGAGCGTAAACGGTATTGCAATGCTAGGAAACAAGGCCTAGGGTTCATACTTTCACTAGTGCAAGTTCCCTCAACAATAATAACATAATTGGATCACATAACTATCCCTCAACATGCAACAAAGAGTCACTCCAAAGTCACTAATAGCGGAGAACAAACGAAGAGATTATGGTAGGGTACGAAACCACCTCAAAGTTATTCTTGCCAATCAATCCGTTGGGCTATTCCTATAAGTTTCACAAACAGCCCTAGAGTTCATACTAGAATAACACCTTAAGACACAAATCAACCAAAACCCTAATGTCACCTAGATACTCCAATGTCACCTTAAGTATACGTGGGTATGATTATATGATATGCATCACACAATCTCGGATTCATCTATTCAACCAACACATAGAACCTCAAAGAGTACCCCAAAGTTTCTACTGGAGAATCACGACGAAAACGTGTGCCGACCCCTATGCATAGGTTCATGGGCGGAACCCGCAAGTTGATCACCAAAACATACATCAAGTGAATCACGTGATATCCCATTGTCACCACAGATACGCACGGCAAGACATACATCAAGTGCTCTCCAATCTTTAAAGACTCAATTCGATAAGATAACCTCAAAGGGAAAACTCAATCCATTACAAGAGAGTAGAGGGGGAGGAGAAACATAAGATCCAACTATAATAGCAAAGCTCGCGATACATCAAGATCGTGCCAAATCAAGAACATGAGAGAGAGAGAGAGATATCAAACACATAGCTACTGGTACATACCCTCAGCCCCGAGGGAGAACTACTCCCTCCTCGTCATGGAGAGCACCGGGATGATGAAGATGGCCACCGGAGAGGGATTCCCCCCCTCCAGGAGGGTGTGGAAACGGGTCTAGATTGGCTTTCAGTGGCTACGGAGGCTTATTGTGCTCTCTGATCGTTTTATGGTATATGGAGATATATAGGCGGAAGAAGTACGTCAGGGGAGCCACGACGGGCCCACGAGGGTGGAGGGCGCGCCCAGGGGGGTGGGCGCGCCCCCTACCTCGTGGCTTCCTCGAAGCTTCCTTGACGTGGACTCCAAGTCTCCCGGGTTGCTTTCCTTCCAAAAATAAGTTCCGTGAACTTTCAGGTCAATTGGACTCATTTTGATTTTCCTTTTCTGCAATACTCTAAAACAAGGAAAAAACAGAAACAGGCACTGAGCTCTGGGTTAATAGGTTAGTCCGAAAAATAATATAAAAGTGTATAATAAAGCCCATAAACATCCAAAACAGAAGATAATATAGCATGGAGCAATCAAAAATTATAGATACGTTGGAGACGTATCACCATCCTGCAATATAGGCCGTCTGATTTATATCTGACGGATAGGAAGGAAACTATGGCAATTTTGCAAAAAGGTGCCCACACCCCTCTCCACATTTGCAAATAAGGCCTTCCCTCATTCATCCTTTTCTCTGACAAGATAAACTACTCATATAAATGCATATTGATGTTCCGTGCAACGCATGGGCATCTTGCTAGTCTCTCACAAGATTAACTACTCATACAAATGCATCTTGATGTTCCATGAAACGCACGGGCATCTAGCTAGTTTCTTTTAAAATATTTACTGGATAATTGGGTTGAAGTGATATATTATATGTCTGCCTCGAATGATTTCAGATTCACTAGTAGTAACAAAGAAAAGGTTGTCTTGTTAATTAATAGAAAACAAGGTTAAAACTATCACATGACGCCGGTGAAAACAAGGCACATTGAGTTCAGCGTCATCGTCACTACAGCTGTGCCCGCGCGAGATGACTACATATTGAGAGGGCTATAGAGAAAAAGATGTATCTTGTGTGTTTGAGCGAGGCACGGAGACACAATGTTTGAGAGAGAAACCGATTGACAGATTAAGATCAAATTGAGTTGTCACCCTTCTGCTATCATTGTTGGGGTTGGGGTGGGGGTGGGGGAAGGGGAGGGAGAGAAAGATGTATCGAGAGTGTGCACGGTAGGAACAGAGGCACAACTAGCGAGTGTGTGTGTGTGTGTGTCTGTGTGTGTTTGAAAGAGGAGTAGATAGATTACTATCAAGATCGAGGTGTCACCCTACTCCTTCAGTGCCGGGTAGTGTGTGTGCATGTGTGTGTTTTTGAGAGAGAAGCCAGTCTATAGATTAGTATCAAGATTGAGGTGTCACCCTACTCCTTCGGTGTCGTGAAGTGTGTGTGTGTGTGGGTGGGTGGGTGGGGGGCAGTGACACTTACATATACTCTTATAAAAACTGAGTTGGTGATGATGGTGTTCCTGGCATCCTACAATATAGGCCATCCGATTTATATCTGACGGGTAGGAAGGAAACTATGACAATTTTGCAAAAGGATACACACACCCCTCTCCACATTTGCAAATAAGGCATGCCCTCGCTCATCTTTTTCTCCCACAAGATAAACTAATCATACAAATGCATCTTGATGTTCCGTGCAATGCATGGGCATCTTGCTAGTAGGGAGAAGGAGTTTGTGTGACCCATATCTATATTAAGGGATAGGTAGATAGGATGTGTGTGAGGAATAATTAAAGCATCACGGAGATAAACAAATGGTGTGCATGCAAGTTCCGGAAAAATGTAGCAATAAACAATGTCTATGCGCGCACGCACGTGTGTGTGTGTGTGTGAGAGAGAGAGAGAGTGAGATCTCAAAACAAAAGGTGCTCTGCTGGAATCCCATTGTATGTATTCATATGGTTCCGGAACTCGAGTTAACATTAGGCATATGTGTGAGAGACATAATTATCCTTTGAGACATTAGTGGTTGTGGGTGGGCGGAACTAAAGGGGTGGGCATGTTCGACAGAGAGAGTGTGTGTGTTTCTGTGGAGAGACTTGTAGGACGGGGTAGAAAGATGAATTCTAACCTTGACGGAGGGAGAGAAATACACAAAGTGCGCGTGTGTGATTCTGATGCCCACGGGGAAATGAGATATGTATGCGTGTGAGAGAGATTGCACAATTCATTCACGTACCACTATCTAGCGATCGTGGATGTGCATCGCTTGAACATAAATCAATATCTACTTTGTCTCGTGGCCAAAGGTACAATATCGATTCAACACTATGAAGATTAGACACTCACATATCACATTTTTTTTCTATCAAAATAAACCTTTTCAATTGTGCATGCCAAAGTGACAGTGATGTTTCTTCAAACAACCAATGTAGCTATTATGTACATGCACCATTGTTAGCTTGCATTCAAATTCATTAGTCTTGGATGATTTATGGTTCTATTATGAAGTACTATATGTAATATTCATATATGAATTCAACGGGTACGCAATTTATGAAATGGAGGCTATGTAATCATATGAGGAAACACTTTTAAGTAGTGGACTACAATATCCATTTCTTTTTGTGCGCCTCTACACTAACACGTCAATGCATTATGTTTAAAGTAAATAACCAATGGCACTAAATTATCTATTTACACGAGAAATACATAGGCTAAGCATTTGATCCTTTTTTTGTGAATGCGCCTCTACACCCGTACGATTGGCCGCGCCCATGTGAACGTCCAAGTTATTGGTGCATCATCCCGAGTTATTGTGTTTTTTTCTGGGGTGGACTTCACACCAGTTATTAACTGCTGACGCGTGCCCGTGTACACAGTCTTGCATGACCTTCCCGCTAGCATGGTCCAAAATTAGTTGAAACTGGATACGAACGATCCCACGGGCGGCAAAATCTCCCGCCTCCTTCTAAAATTTCCGCCACCTGGTCTTTAGCATGCGAAATTCCCCTTTTGTCCTTGGTGCACGAAGAACAACAGTAACAATACATACCTCATCTACATAATAGGTTGGGGCTGCTTTGGTAACTTCCGGTTCCCCCCACCACACGGCACCCCATTTCCTCTCCCCCTCCCGCAAAAACGACTAACTCCATAGCACTAGAGAATCTTACATCATGCCATCCATACTTCATCAACCTTTCTACCCCTCCCCTCTCGAAACACTAGACTGCTCATCCACCGGAGTACTAGAGCCCATTCACTGCCAACAGTGGCCACCTCGCCGGTGTTGCTTCTGCGGCCGCATCTACCCCTCCCACCTCCACTAGAAACAAGTAGACTGCTCATCCACCACTGTACCACAGCCCATTCAGTGCCGGCCTTGTCCACGGCACCAGATCTGCTTTGCTGGTACTCTCGTCAACCGCAGTGCATCTGCAGCGGCTTATTCGTACTCCCCATCGGAGACGCTTCGTCCACACACCCCCGGGAGCCGCCCCACCGACGGCCTCTGATCCTCTTCGCTGACACCTTCCTCAACCCTAACGGAACCGCTTTGCCGACACCATCGTCAACCCTACCGGAGTAGCTTTGCCTATACCATTCTCAACGCTACCGGGGCCACTTTGCCAACTCACAAGTCCACGGTCACAAATCATCTTCGTCGCACCCTCATCCAACCTACCGAAGCAGCTTCTGACGCCCCGTCCACGGCCGCAGATTAGCATCGTCGACACCATCCTTAACCCAACCATCGGAGCAGCTTCACCGACGCCCTCATCCATGGCCACAGATCCGCTTCGCGCACACCGTAGTTCACCCTACCGGAGCTGCTCCACAAACACCTACTCGACGGTTCTAGATCTCCTTACCGGACCCCTATAGCCAGCGCAACGTCATTACCCTTGACGTTTCTAACCTGATACCCACCGGCTGGCAAGATGCCAACCACGCACCACAGCCTAGGTACTTGTCACCTTTAAATCCATCCAGCATCACCTTCCTGATGTACTTCAAATATACTAACAGGTCACTATTACCTTTATGCAGCTGGCAAAAACTACAAGGACGATGTTTCTTCTGGATCTAACAGCTTGGCCAACCAAGATCCTGCACAGAGGCATTGCTATGATCTTGTAAGTGCGTCTCTCTCTCTCTCTCTCTCTCTTGCTTGTATTGTTGTGTGCCTGCCAGCGTGCTTTGCTAGGATTTTCAGCCAGTAATCCCTTTGTGCAAACAATGATTTCTACTACTGGCTGTTAAATTAGATATGTAGATGTCATACATGATACTACCTCATACCTCCATTCCTAAATATAAGTCTTTCTAGAGATTCCACTATAGGCTACATACGGAGCAAAATGAGTGAATCTACACTCGAAAATGCATCTATATACATCTGTATGTGGTCCATACTGGAATCTCAATAAATACATATATTTAGGAATAGAGGTAGTACATTACACAAAATCATAGGTGGCATGTAGGAATTCCAGTGCACTACATTAGGCTCCCTTAGAGTGCCTGCTAGTCTAGCACACAGAGTCATGGCTAGTTTATTCTACGCACACAATCATTAATAGGTGGTTTAAATATCCGCAAGGGATATGCAATGTATTATCATGTAGAGATGTCTGAAATTAGCCGTGTCAACTTGCAGATAGGGTTACACAATGAAAAACTACAAGATGTATGTGGCAATTTCATGGAACATCGCAAAAAAGGAGAGGCAGCGGTGAGCCTATACAGTGTGCCATGGTTGGTCACTCCTCCATTGCAATCATCGTGACACGTTATTTGTATGCCAGTTCTATTGGCCAAGTTTCTTAGGGATAGTTATTACGAGTTATCCTAAGAAAATAAGCACCTGTGAATATAAGCTCCAGGTAATAAGCCAACCAGTTCTTTTCATTGCCTTTCTTTTCAGCTTATCTTTGGTATGACCAGTGAAAAGTCTAGATTGCATTATATTTTTTCATTTTGCTGCCCATATGAAAAGCAATTTGACTTGCAAACATCACAAATTGAACCCAGTGCAGTAATTAGTATGATAGGAAAACAGGCCATCACTATTTGTTCAAAATACAAATACAAAGATACCATCTACTTGGCACAATCTACTTTGGTCAATGTCTTCCATAGAGATCCCATTGCCTAATTTAAACGAAGAACACATGACCCACATTTAAATGAAGAACAATTATTTATTGAAACTCGATGGTCCAAGTGGCTGGTTATTATCATATAGCAGCACCACCTGAAAGCATCATATAGCAGCAGCAGCTCATAGCAAATCATCATACAGCAGCAGCAGTAGTGTGCAATTCATCATATACCAGCAGCAGCTCATAGTAATTCATCATATAGCAGCAGCAGGAGCAGCTCATAGCAATTCATCATATAGCAGCAGAAGGAGCAGCTCATAGCAATTCATCATACAACAGCAGCAGGAGCAGCTTATAGCAACTCATCATATAGCAGTAGTAGCAGCTCATAGCAATTTATCATATAGCAGCAGCTCATAGCAATTCATCATATAGCAGCAGCAGGAGCAGCTCATAGCAGTCCATCATATAGCAGCAGTAGGAGCAGCTCATAGCAATTCATCGTATAGTGGATTAGAATGAAACTTTGGCAAAAAATAGGAGGAGACCCTCACCTTATTGGATGATCTCATCCTTCAATAGCACCTCAACGCCATGGCCTGGGAGGAGGGGAGGGGGAATAAGGTGCCTTCTGCTACAGTGTGGCATCAGCCGTAGTTGTGCGGCGCTTGCCGGAGTAGTGCGTTGGACGGACCACAGTGGAGCAGCTACTGGAGACCATGAGAATGAGGGGCGACGCTAGAGGGAGGAGCAGCCAGGGAGATTTGCCCCTACCCGCCGGCCATGTAGCCTAGATGGATAGAGCATCATGGAGGACCAGGCCAGATGGGACCAGAGGCGACGGCTCGCTGGAGAAACCCTAGGGCTGCAGGCAGGGGATCGAGGTAGAGGGAAAGGGGAGAGGAGATGCAAGCGGGCAGGGCAATGAACGCTTGTGTGTTTGTTTTTACTTGAGGGTCGGGTGTGACATGGGCGTGAGCAGTTGCATTTTGAGTGTAATATAGGCAGACAACAGAGTCATTTCACTATTCCCCTTCCCTTCAATTTTTAGTGAGCTTCTACCCGAAACACCCCCCTCCAAAGTGAAATAAGTTAAGCCCAAGCCCATAACTCAAAAATAACCTCTTTACATATTTTATGGCTTATTTTGACAATAAGCCCTGAAAAGGCAGAATCGAACTGGCCCTTAACTTGCAATTCAATTGTGCGTGCAATGATAAATCACTCCTCCCTGCTATAGTGTACATTTAGGCATGATCATACATGGCATAACCTAATACATGTGCATTCCATTGTAGAATTTGGAATATGCAATGCTTATGTTAGTTCATACGTTGCACATGATGTCTAAATGCCCCTTAAATCTGGTCAGTCAAGTGATGGTCTTTCAGCCTCCTCCTTTGCTTCTTTTCTTGATATGTAAGATTTGCTCACACATCTGTTCAATTGTTGTTTGCATCAGCCAGCCATACTAGGACTATTTGCTTTGATTACTTGCTGTTCTTGACCTAACACTCTAACATAGCTTGTCAACAATTTACACACTAAGGGCTGCTATAGTGGGGCCTTGTCTAACTCATAGGTGACATAAAGGTTTGGCTGTACACTAAAGTAGGCTCTCCAAGAGTACCCGGAGATCCAGTTCGAAGGTATGCCTAGTTTTTACATAGTGCAGACATAGTAAATGTTCATTTCATTATGTGCAAGTGCAAGAGATGTGGCATGTTTCCTTATGTGCTATTGGTTTGTTATAATCTCATCCTTTTGTGTTGTTCACAGACTGGAAAGTATGCATATTTATCTTCCAAGGAGACGAGTAACTAGTTTGTGTGACCTTGCAGAGGGGGTGCAATGAAGATAAGATTGAGGATTTCCATGTACAAGATGTTAGGAAGGAGACTTGCAAGAGAAGTAGGAGTTGTGCTGAGCCTGTTCAACCAGTTAAGGTAAGTCACTGTATCCAACTCAACAGTTCAATTCCTTGTTTCTTTCAGGCATAGTTAATTTGCTCTTTTGAATTGCTTTATTTGTCATCGGTTAATGAGATGCCCAAACAATGATGCCTGATGTTGGGTACTTGTATAACTATTAGTTGACATAATTAAAGGCCTTACCATTTAATTACTCTGGTGAAGTGTGCCTGAAGCTTTGAAGTCTATTAACCAACTATTATTGCATGAGGCTCACAATCTAGTTTATACTAGGCTAATGATTGCATAGTTTTGCTTGCTGTAGTAGGTTTGTATGAATCCCTCTACTATTCATTATGCTCCCTAAGACTTTAATTGAGCTACAAAATGGCCAACTGCTTGCTTACTTATACGCAATGTGCTGTCCAAATTTGTAACTTGTCTGTGTTTTGGATTGGGCCCCAACATCATGGTCCTCTGGTGAGCTAAGAGAGATTTCTACATGTAGGCTGCACAAACTACCTTTTTTATAATTTTTAAAATATCACCTGCTTATGCTTCATGACGTGTAACAGTAGTATTAGTCCTGTTTTGCCATGTACAAAATAGTCTGTCTTGCTCGCTTCACTGTTGTAACTATATTTTTTCCCTAGTCATGTGTACTTACAAAAACATTTCAGGATGAAGTGACATCAAAACAAAGGTATGTGAGCAGTGCGGCATGGCCGTTACCAAATGATTATGGATTGGAATTGGAATGTGCTGATGTTCTCAAGCATCAACTAGAGGTGGCAAGCAACGTGTACATGATTCTCAATGTATAATCAACAATTTTAGACTGGACATGTAGGTATTAGATGCAGGAGTAAACAAATGAAACAAGACACTGAGGTAACCATGATGGAATTGGAGATTTTGCAGACTGAAATTTGAGCTACCTGAATCCGGCCAATCCTTTTTTGAAGAGATTATAGTTCAAATGGTAAGTTCTGTTGATGCGTGTCCATGATGTATGAGCTTTATTTGTCTAGTGTATGTAATTTGCTACTTGTGTATGCTTTATACTCACTGGTGCCAAACTATAATGCCCAGTGGGTATATTCGGCTGTAATTTCTTTATTGTATAGTGTAGGATTATTCCGCGTTTCTATGCTTTTTAATGTATAGTGTATATTTTTTAGAGGCGATAGTATAGAGTAGGATATTTGTTGAATATGCTATATCGTCGAAACAGGGGCTAACACACCCAAACATTTCCTAGACGCCATACAAATGAACAAACATGTGCAGTCAAAGTGGGCCTTAATTGGGCTGGTCAAAATAATATTAAGTGGATCCCAAATGGGCCCACCGTAACAACTGCTCTTAGCAGGCCGTCAATAGGCCTAAAGCTCGATAGGGCCGTATAAATGGAAATGGCCTTGCGGCCCTTTAGCGGGCCAAAATAAATGTCAATTTTGTCTTGGCCCTTTTACTTTATGGGCCAGTAAGAGGCCGAAAGTGTTATGGGCCAGAGGAGGCCCAATTTGCAAACTAGGCTTTCAATAGGCCGAAAGTCGCGTTGGGCTGAAATGATGCCCTGTGGAGCGTGGGCCCCTAATGGACCTAAAGTCAAAGGCCCAATTGTTGTGTGGGCCCTTATCAGGCCGAGAGACAAAATGGGCTAAGAGTTGGCCCATTTACCGAATGGGCCAAGGACAGGCCTAAAGTCACAGCGGGCTAGAATTGGCCCAACTGCAGAATGGGCCTAGAAAAGGTCGAAAGACGTTCTGGGCCGTTAACGGGCTGGAACTGACGATGGGCTACTAACAGGATAAAAGAAGCTCGAGCCACAATTGGGCCCAAAAATGTTGTGGGCCGTTAACAGGCTTAAACTGACGATGGGCTGGAAATTGTCAAATCTAGAATGGGTCGATTCTGTGTAACTTGTATGGGCCGTACTTGTAAATCGGCCTGACTCAAGTAGGCCGCTAATGGGCCAGCCCGCTTATTTTGACAGGCCCGACCTTTTCCCCGGAATGGGCCTTTGTTGGGCCATGCCACGTGTCGACGTATCATAGGCGCCTCCTGTCCAATGAGTGGATGACATCTGTCTGATAGTTCAGCTGACACGTGTTTCCTCGGGCCAATGAGAATTTTACATGTGGAAAATTCCCATTGGTCCGGGTTGTTAACGGGTTATCGGATCCAATAGCTTAATGGCGTCCCGTTACGGTGGATGCCAGGTGTCGGTCACCCTTGACGAAAGCACTTCTATGACGCGCAATTTATCATGATGGAAGTGGACACTTTCATGATGATAATTTTGGTGATGTCATGGAACACTTCTACGACAGCATAGGTATGACTATCTTGATTCTGTCATAAATTTGTCATGGATGTACATGCATGATAGAAAACGTGACCTACTTTGAAAAACACGTATCATCACGGAAGTGTATTCTTTTTGTAGTGAATATTCAAGGAATACCCAAGCAACTAATCTTGGGGATGCCCCGGAAGGCATCCCCTCTTTCGTCTCCAACATTATCGGTATCCTCACTTGGAGCTATATTTCTATTCGTCACATGATATGAGTTTTGCTTGGAGAGTTGTTTTGTTTTGTTGAGATTTGCTTGCTGCTATTTAGAATACTATTTTGAATATTTTAGTTCAATAAAAAGGTCAAGTAAAGCCTTTACCATGCTTATTTTGCAAGTCTATATGTTGTTGTTCTGAAAACAGAAAGTTTTCTATCATTGTCTGAATTCTTCCGGAAAGTCAGAATGTGACAAAAATCTTGAAATTTTTACACAATAAGCTACAAAAAAATTCTACAGTGTGGTAAATTTTCAGAATTTTGGAGTTAGAGAAGTATGAATCTTCTTGCATTCTTTACGGGCTGTTCTGTTTAGACAGATTGTTGTTATGTTTGCACATGTTTGCTTGTTTAACAATTCTATTTGAGGATAGGAGTATTAAATATGCGAAGACATTTAGTATGCAATGTTAAATAATAATTTTAGTGATTTTCTATAGTAGAGAATGATAAGGTTTTGCATTGATTTATACTAACTTATCTCACGAGTTCTTGTTGAGTTTTGTCTGGATGAAGTTTTTAAGAATTAGGGAAACCGTGATATGAGAGGAATTAAGGAGACACAAGAGATCAAGCTCGGGGATTCCCAAGGCATCACTAATTAATATTTCAAGAAGTCTCAAGCAGCTAAGCTTGGGGATGCCAACACCTTTCTTCTTCCACAATGATCGGTCAATTTTGGTTGAGCCTAAGTTTTTCCTTCTTCACATGATATGTGCTATCCCCGGAATGTCATTTTTTTTTGAATTCTGTTTGAATAAAATACTTAAGATCTGAAATTCTTAAATGAGAGAGAGTCTTCACATAGCTACTTAATTATTTGACTACTCACTGATCTTCACTTATATCCTTTTGGAGTAGTTTGTCATTTACTCTTGTGCTTCACTTATATCCTATGAGTAAATGGTTGAATGAGTTGAATATCATAAATCTAAAATTATATATGTTTCATATGCTTATCCCATGGGGAGTAATGACTTCACATATAAGAAGTATAGGTGGTAAAATTTATTGAAAGTTAGCAAACACAACATTGGTCATTTGGACAATTCATGAAAGAATATTGAAGGAAGAGAGATTTCACATATAAATATACTACCTTGGACATCTTCTATGATTGTGAGCCCCATTAACTATTTTCAAACTGGAGCAAATTAGTTGAAGTTGGACAAGGAAGACAACGTAATGAGTTATGTTTCGGTATATTTGTATAGAAGTTATATTGTTATGGATCCTACAACATGTGGCGCTTGCTTAGGATCTTTTACTAGCCTTTACCTGTACTAAGCGAGAATACTGCTTGTGCATCCACTTCCTTAAACCGAAAGTTATTCCATATGAGTCCACCAAACCTACCTATATGCGGTATTTACCCGCCATTCCAAGTAAATTTGCATGTGACAAACTCTAAATCTTCAAATAATAATCTGTTTTGTATGCCCAAATCGCTCATGAAGCGATAGGGGGCAGTTAGTATCTTCCATGCTAGGTGGGTTATTCTCACGATGAGTGTTTATTCGCTTGTCATTCATAGGAAAGTGGCTGGTAATTGGGATGCCCAGTCTTATGATCAAAATCAAAGTCAAAATATAATAATGAAACAAAACTACCCCGGATCGTTGTTGGTATGGAGGGCACCCGAGGATTCGGCTCGCCATGGCTTGTGTTTGTTGGTGGAGGGGAGTAAAACTTTACCTTTCAGTTTGGGAACCTCTTATAATGTGTCTAGCACGGAAGATATTGGGAACTCTCGGTTGTTACGTTAACAATGAAAGCATTCCTCTCAAATTAAATTCATCCATGTTTTAAAAGCTTTGAGCTCTAGCACCTCTACAAATCCCTGCTTCCCTCTGCGAAGAGCCTATCTTTCACTTTTATGCAAGAGTCTGTAGTATTCCTTCTCATTTAAACCTCAATTATTCTCTAGTTGGCAAGTATCATGTGGTGGGGAAAGATCCAAGCATATATGGCCATTGAAATATATTTGATCATGAATCATTATTGTTGACAATTATCTATATGATAAATAAGTTGGGAGGCAAAACCTTAAGCCCCTATATTTCTCTGTGTTCGATGGATGCTATTTGTTCTAAAAATATGATTTGAGTGTCAGCAATCATGGAAGACTATATGATAGTTGAGTATGTGGAATTTTCTAAACCAAAGCTCTTACATAGACCCTTCCTGAAAATAAGATGAATTGCAATTGTTTTATGACTGAGAACATGGTTTGTTAGTTTTCAAGAAAGTTTATGGTCTATGCTTTAACATGTGAATAGCTTGCTACTTGATCATGAGAAGTTTTATGGATATATAATGATGCAGTAAAAAGTGATTTGAATTATCATTGATCAAACTTATGCACTATGATCGCATCACACTTCATAAATTATTTCCTTTATCATTTACCTACTCAAGCATGAGGAGGAATTAAGCTTGGGGATGCTGATACATCTCCAACGTATCTATAATTTATGAAGTATTCATGCCATGTTTACAAGAATTTTATATGGTTTTGGTAGGATTTGAATAGAACTAACTCGGACTGACGTTGTTTTCATCTTTCTGCTGAAAGAAAAGTTCTCGGAATGGGCTGAAAATTTACGGTGATTTTTTATGGACCAAAAGAGACCGCTAAAGCACCGGAGCTGGGCCAGGAAGTGACAGAGAAGGCGAAAAGCCTAGGGGCGCACCCACACCCCTAGTGCACGCCCCCGGCTTGAGAGCCCCTCAGGCACCCCCTTGACGTGAGACTGACACCAAAAATTCTTATAAATACCAAAAACCCCGAAAAAGAACCCTGGATGAGAAGTTCCGCCGCCACAAGCCTCTATAGCCACGAAAAACCAATCGGGGCCTCGTTCGGCACCCTGCGAGAGGGGGAAATCATCATCGGAGGTCATCTTCATCATCCCGACAGCCATCATGATGAGGAGGGAGTAGTTCACCCTCGGGGCTGAGGGTATGTCACTGGTGCGCGTCGGTGCTATACAAATGGTTTTTCACCCCTTTCTGCGATGACATTTGGAACCGTCGCCTAGTGAGTGACGGCGATAGGGGGGTCCTTCCCACACGACCCAGAAATCGTCGGGGATAGGCTCCCTACAGCACTCCTACTCGTTTCTGCTCGCATTGCCATCATAGTCGGTATTCTATGGTGCTATGTTTACGATGCGCGGCCCATCACAATTGGTTCACTACTATAACACATATATGATGTGCGGCCCATCACAAACGATTCACTATTAATAAGATTAGCTAATTGTCGTATGAGTGTCGGACATGATTCTGAAACGTCAGACCGTCGTAGCATCGTCATACACGACAACTATCGCACACGCTATTCTATGGTGCAACGTTTACGATGCATACTTCATCAGAAATAGTTCATGGTTGCAAATCATGTACGATAGGGCAACTAACACAAATGTTTAGTTTGGCCGCACCGTTTGTGATATTGTCTCACATCACACACGCTTTGCAAACGGCTGATACGTCTCCAACATATATATAATTTTTGATTGCTCCATGCTATATTATCTACTGTTTCGGACATCATTGGGCTTTATTATCCACTTTTATATTATTATTGGGACTAACCTATTAACCGGAGGCCCAGCCCAGAATTGCTGTTTTTTGCCTGTTTTAGGGTTTCGAAGAAAAGGAATATCAAACAGAGTCCAAACGGAATGAAACCTTCGGGAACGTGATTTTCTCAACGAATAAGACCAGAGAGACTTGGACCCTGTGTCAAGAAATAAAACAGGAGGCCACGAGGTAGGGGGGCGCGCCCACCCCCACAAGGCGCGCCCTCCACCCTCGTGGGCCCCCTGTTGCTCCACTGACGTACTCCTTCCTCCTATATATATAAACGTACCCCCAAACGACTAGATACGGAGCCAAAACCCTAATTCCACCGCCGTAACTTTCTGTATCCACGAGATCCCATCTTGGGGCCTGTTCCGTAGCTCCGCCGGAGGGGCATCGATCACGGAGGGCTTCTACATCAACACCATAGCCTCTCTGATGAAGTGTGAGTAGTTTACCTCAGACCTACGGGTGCATAGTTAGTAGCTAGATGGCTTCTTCTCTCTTTTTGGATCTCAATACAATGTTCTCCCCCTCTCTTGCGGAGAACTATTCGATGTAATCTTCTTTTTGCGGTGTGTTTGTTGAGACCGATGAATTGTGGTTTTATGATCAAGTCTATCTATGAATAATATTTGAATCTTCTCTGAATTCTTTTATGTACGATTGGTTATCTTTGCAAGTCTCTTCGAATTATCAGTTTGGTTTGGCCTACTAGATTGATCTTTCTTGCAATGGGAGAAGTGCTTAGCTTTGGGTTCAATCTTGCGGTGTCCTTTCCCGGTGACAATAAGGGCAGCAAGGCACGTATTGTATTGTTTCCATCGAGGATAACAAGATGGGGTTTTCTTCATATTGCATGAGTCTATCCCTCTACATCATGTCATCTTGCTTAAGGCGTTACTCTGTTTTTAACTGAATACTCTAGATGCATGCTGGATAGCGGTTGATATGTCTCCAACGTATCTATAATTTTTGATTGCTCCATGCTATATTATCTACTGTTTTGGACTATATTGGGCTTTATTTTCCACTTTTATATTATTTTTGGGACTAACCTATTAACCGGAGGCCCAGCCCAGAGTTGTTGTTTTTTGCCTATTTCAGTGTTTCGGATAAACGGAATATCAAACGGAGTCCAAACGGAATAAAATCTTCGGGAACGTGATTTTCTCACCGAACGTGATCCAGGAGACTTGGACCCTGCTCCAAGGAACAAAAGAGGCGGTCACGAGGGTGGGGGGCGCCCCCCTTAGGGCACGCCCCCCTACCTTGTGGGCCCCTCGTTGCTCCTCCGGCGTACTTCTTCCTCCTATATATACACACGTATCCCCAAACGATTAGAACAAGAGCCAAAAACCTAATTCCACCGCCGCAACTTTTTGTATCCACGAGATCCCATCTTGGGGCCTATTCCGGAGATCCGCCAGAAGAGGGTCGTCATCACAGAGGGCTTCTACATCATCCTAGCCCCTCCGATGAAGTGTGAGTAGATTACCTCAGACCTTCGGGTCCATAGTTAGTAGCTAGATAGCCTCTTCTCTCTCTTTGAATCTCAATACAAAATTCTCCCCCTCTCTTGTGGAGATCTATTCGATGTAATCTTCTTTTTGCAGTGTGTTTGTTGAGAGCGATGAATTGTGGGCTTATGATCAAGTCTATCTATGAATAATATTTGAATCTTCTCTGAATTCTTTTATGTATGATTGGTTATCTTTGCAAGTCTCTTCAAATTATCCGTTTGGTTTGGCCAACTAGATTGGTAGTTCTTGCCATGGGAGAAGTGCTTAGCTTTGGGTTCGATCTTGCGGTGTCCTTACCCAGTGACAGAAGGGGCAGCAAGGCACGTATTGCATCGTTGCCATCGAGGATAACAAGATGGGGTTTATTTCATATTGCATGAATTTATCTCTCTACATCATGTCATCTTGCTTAAGGCATTACTCTGTTTTTAACTTAATACTCTAGATGCATGCTGGATAGCAGTCGATGAGTGGAGTAATAGTAGTAGATGCAGAATCGTTTCGATCTACTTGTCACGGACATGATGCCTATATACATGATCATGCCTAGATATTCTCATAACTATGCTCAATTTTGTCAATTGCTCAACAGTAATTTGTTCACCCACCGTAGAATACTTTTTCTCTTGAGAGAAGCCACTAGTGAAACCTATGGCCCCCGGGTCTATTCTCATCATATCAATCTCCATCACTTTAATCTTGCTTTTCTTTTTTACTTTGCTTTTACTTTTTACTTTGCATCTTTATACCAAAAATACCAAAAATATTATATCTATCAGATCTCACTCTCGTAAGTGACTGTGAAGGGATTGACAACCCCTAATCGCGTTGGTTGCGAGTAGCTATCGCTTTGTGCAGGTACGAGGGACTTGAGTGTGGGCTCCTACTGGATTGATACCTTGGTTCTCAAAAACTGAGGGGAATACTTACGCTACTCTGCTGCATCATCCCTTCCTCTTCGGGGAAAACCAACGCAAGCTCAAGACGTAGCACGATCGCTGAGTGGAGTAATAGTAGTAGATGCAGGCAGGAGTCGGTCTACTTGTCTCGGACATGATGCCTATATACACGATCATACCTAGATATTCTCATAACTATGCTCAATTCTGTCAATTGCTCAACAGTAATTTGTTTTGAGTTTTGTGTTGTGAAGTTTTCAAGTTTTGCGTGAATTCTTTTGATGGATCATGGAACAAGGAGTGGCAAGAGCCTAAGCTTGGGGATTCCCATGGCACCCCCAAGATAATCCAAGGACACCAAAAAGTCAAAGCTTGGGGATGCCCCGGAAGGCATCCCCTCTTTCGTCCACTTCCATCGGTAATTTACTTGGAGCTATATTTTTATTCACCAACATGATATGTGTTTTGCTTGTAGTGTCTTGTATTATTTGTGTCTTGGTGTCTTAGTATGCCACAATCATCCTTCCTGTACACACCTTTTGAGAGAGCCATACATGAACTAAAATTTGATAGAATACTCTATGTGCTTCACTTATATCTTTTGAGCTAAGTAGTTTTGCTCTATGTGCTTCACTTATATCTTTTGAGCTAGATAATTTTGCTCTATGTGCTTCACTTAGATCTTTTAGAGCACGGTGGTGGATTTGTTTTAAAGAAACTATTGATCTCTCATGCTTCACTTAAATCATTTTGAGAGTCTCTTAATAGCATGGTAATTTTCTTAATAATAATATGCTTGGTATTCAAGATTTGTGAAACTTTCTTTTGAGTGTGTTGAATACTAAGAAAAGGTTGAAGCATGATAATTGTTTTGAGATATGGCGGTGATAATATTAAAGTCATGCTAGTTGAGTAGTTGTGAATTTAAAGAATACTTGTGTTAAGGTTTGTGATTCCTGTAGCATGCACGTATGGTGAACCGTTATGTAACGAAGTCGGAGCATGATTTATTTATTGATTGTCTTCCTTATGAGTGGCGGTCGGGGAAGAGCGATGGTCTTTTCCTACCAATCTATCCCCCTAGGAGCATGCGCGTAATACTTTGCTTTGATAACTTCTAGATTTTTGCAATAAGTATATGAGTTCTTTATGACTAATGTTGAGTCCATGGATTATACGCACTCTCACCCTTCCACCTTTGCTAGCCTCTCTAATACCGCGCACCTTTCGCCGGTATCATACACCTACCATATACCTTCCTCAAAACAACCACCATACCTACCTATTATGGCATTTCCATAGCCATTCCAGGATATATTGACATGCAACTTTCCACCACCTAGTTCATCATGACACATTCATCATTGTCATATTGCTTAGCATGATCATGTAGTTGACATAGTATTTGTGGCAAAGCCACCGTTCGTAATTCTTTCATACTTGTCACTCTTGATTCATTGCATATCCCGGTACACCGCCGGAGGCATCCATATAGAGTCATACTTTGTTTTAGAATCGAGTTGTAATCATTGAGTTGTAAATAAATAAAAGTGTGATGATCATCATTCAATAGAGCATTGTCCCAATAAAAAAAGAAAGGCCAAAGAAAAAAATAAGGCCCAAAAAAATGGGCAATGCTACTATCCTTTTACCACACTTGTGCTTCAAAGTAGCACCATGATATAGTGAGTCTCATATATTGTGCTTCAAATTAGCACCATGTTCTTCATATAGACAGTCTCATATCTTGTCACTTTCATATACTAGTGGGAATTTTACATTATAGAACTTGGCTTGTGTATTCCAACGATGGGCTTCCTCAAATTGCCCTAGGTCTTCGTGAGCAAGCAAGTTGGATGCACACCCACTAGTTTCTTTTGTTGAGCTTTCATACATTTATAGCTCTAGTGCATCTGTTGCATGGCAATCCCTACTCACTCACATCGATATCTATTGATGGGCATCTCCATAGCCCATTGATATGCCTAGTTGATGTAAGACTATCTTCCCCTCCTTTTTGTCTTCTCCACAACCACCATTCTATTCCACCTATAGTGCTATATCCATGGCTCACGCTCATGTATTGCGTGAAGATTGAAAAAGTTTTGAAAAAGTTAGAGTATGAAACAATTGCTTGGCTTGTCATCGGGGTTGTGCATGATTTGAATACTTTGTGTGGTGAAGATGGAGCATAGCCAGACTATATGATTTTGTAGGGATAACTTTCTTTGGCCATGTTATTTTGAGAAGACATAATTGCTTTGTTAGTATGCTTGAAGTATTATTATTTTTTATGTAAATATAAACTTTTGTCTTGAATCTTTCTAATCTGAATATTCATACCACAATTAAGAAAATTTGCATTGAAATTATGCCAAGTAGCAGTCCGCATCAAAAATTCTCTTTTTATCATTTACCTACTCGAGGACGAGCAGGAATTAAGCTTGGGGATGCCTGATACGTCTCCAACGTATCTATAATTTTTGACTGCACCATGCTATATTATCTACTGTTTTGGACTATATTGGGCTTTATTTTCCACTTTTATATTATTTTTGGGACTAACCTATTAACCGAAAACCCAGCCCAGAATTGCTGTTTTTTGCCTATTTCAGTGTTTTGGATAAACGGAATATCAAACGGAATAAAATCTTCGGGAACGTGATTTTCTCACCGAACGTGATCCAGGAGACTTGGACCCTGCTCCAAGGAATAAAAGAGGCGGTCACGAGGGTGGGGGCCCCCCCTAGTGCGCGGCCCCCTGCCTCGTGGGCCCCTCGTTGCTCCTCCGGCATACTTCTTCCTCCTATATATACTAACGTATCCCCAAACGATCAGAACAGGAGCCAAAAACCTAATTCCACCACCGCAACTTTCTGTATCCATGAGATCCCATCTTGGGGCCTGTTCCGGAGCTCCGCCGGAAGAGGGCCGTCATCACGGAGGGCTTCTACATCATCCTAGCCCCTCCGATGAAGTGTGAGTAGTTTACCTCAGACCTTCGGGTCCATAGTTAGTAGCTAGATGGCTTCTTCTCTCTCTTTGAATCTCAATACAAAGTTCTCCCCCTCTCTTGTGGAGATCTATTCGATGTAATCTTCTTTTTGCGGTGTGTTTGTTGAGAGCGATGAATTGTGGGTTTATGATCAAGTCTATCTATGAATAATATTTGAATCTTCTCTGAATTCTTTTATGTATGATTGATTATCTTTGCAAGTCTCTTCGAATTATCCGTTTGGTTTGGCCAACTAGATTGGTAGTTCTTGCCATGGGAGAAGTGCTTAGCTTTGAGTTCGATCTTGCGGTGTCCTTACCCAGTGATAGAAGGGGCAACAAGGCATGTATTGCATCGTTGCCATCAAGGATAACAAGATGGGGTTTATTTCATATTGCATGAATTTATCTCTCTACATCATGTCATCTTGCTTAAGGCGTTACTCTGTTTTTAACTTAATACTCTAGATGCATGCTGGATAGCGGTCGATGAGTGGAGTAATAGTAGTAGATGCAGAATCATTTCAATCTACTTGACACGGAGGTGATGCCTATATACATGATCATGCCTAGATATTCTCATAGCTATGCTCAATTCTGTCAATTGCTCAACAGTAATTTGTTCACCCACTGTAGAATACTTATGCTCTTGAGAGAAGCCACTAGTGAAACCTATGGCCCCCGGGTCTATTCTCATCATATCAATCTCCATCACTTTAATCTTGCTTTGCTTTTTTACTTTGCTTTTACTTTTTACTTTGCATCTTTATACCAAAAATACCAAAAATATTATATCTATCAGATCTCACTCTTGTAAGTGACCGTGAAGGGATTGACAAACCCTAATCGTGTTGGTTGCGAGTAGCTATCGCTTTGTGCAGGTATGAGGGACTTGAGCGTGGGCTCCTACTGGATTGATACCTTGGTTCTCAAAAACTGATGGAAATACTTACGCTACTCTGCTGCATCATCCCTTCCTCTTCGGGGAAAACCAACGCAAGCTCAAGATGTAGCACGGTCGATGAGTGGAGTAATAGTAGTAGATGCAGGCAGGAGTCGGTCTACTTGTCTCGGACATGATGCCTATATACACGATCATACCTAGATATTCTCATAACTATGCTCAATTCTGTCAATTGCTCAACAGTAATTTGTTCACCCACCATAGAATACTTATGCTCTCGAGAGAAGCCACTAGTGAAACCTATGGCCCCCGGGTCTATCTTTATCATATTGATCTCCTACTACTTAGTTATTTACTTTTCTATTTACTTTGCCTTTATTTTACTTTGCATCTTTTATCATAAAAATACCAAAAATATTATCTTATCATATCTATCAGATCTCACTCTCATAAGTGTCCCTATAGGGATTGACAACCCCTATTTGCGTTGGTTGCGAGGATTTATTTGTTTTGTGCAGGTGCGAGGGACTCGCGCGTAGCCTCCTACTGGATTTATACCTTGGTTCTCAAAAACTGAGGGAAATACTTATGCTACTTTGCTGCATCATCCCTTCCTCTTCGGGGAAAACCAATGCAGTGCTCAAGAGGTAGCAAGAAGGATTTCTGGCGTCGTTACCGGGGAGGTCTACGCAAAAGTCAACATACCAAGTACACATCACATACCCTTATCTCCCGCATTACATTATTTGCCATTTGCCTCTTGATTTCCTCTCCCCCCACTTCACCCTTGCCGTTTTATTTGCCTCCTCTTTTGTTTTCCTTCTTCCCGTATGTATCCTTGTTTGTGTTTCCATGTACCTTCTATTTGCTTGCATCTTTGCTTGCTCAAAATCTATTGATATGGATCCACTTAAAGTGTTCTACTTGGATCTTCTTCGATCCTTATGTGCTCGTGCTGAAACCCCAACTAGCCTAGTTGATGGGAAATCTTTAGATTGAGCATGCTCATTTTGTGCGTCATCGTTTGTATGAAAAAGGGAAGCTCTTATGGTATCATATAAATAGTTTGCTATGCTATGCTTGGAATCTTTGTGAAATTTTTGATTTTACTTGTTGCTCTAAGAACCCTAAAAAACACATTCCCTACCTATGTGAGTTCAATGATAATGAAATCTTATCTTCTTATGCAAAGGGTGTTTATAGTTATTATGATATCGAACAAATTGAAGAATTTGTCGTTTTTAAGGGTGCTCATGAAGTTGCTTCTTTGATTGAAAAGTATGATTTTACTCTCAATAAATCTGAAAATTCTATCATACTTAAATATTGCAATGAAAACTTTGCTCATAATGTCTATGTCCAAGAATTTATTGAAAGAATGAATGTTGCTTTGGAAGAAAATAATGATATGCATGAATCTATAGATAATGATGATTCCGATGATTTGGTTGAAATATCCCTTGATGAACATGATGCCTACTATTCTTGTGGCCATGATGCCAATATTTATGAAGATGAATTTGTTATAGTTCCTTATGTTAAACATGAGATCGTTGCTATTGCACCCATACTTGATAGTTCCTTCGATGAAAAGCATGATTGCAATGATGTTATTATAAATTCTCTTAATGTCAATTGTGTTAATGATATGCAAAACCCTAAGCTTGGGGATGCTAGTTTTGCTATGACTACTATTTGTTGCAATGATCATGATTGTGGTGATTCTACTTTTGATCTTGAAAATTTATTTAAGCCCCATGATGAATATGAGATTGATAATAGTATTTGCAACATTATTGAAAGTGGGTTTGGAGAGGTCATGACTTTAGTTAATGTTAATCCCACTAGTTTGGAAGAGTTTCAACTTTGCATACATGTGGATCTTGTTAAGAATATGTTTTGTGATAACTATATTGTTGAATTTGCTTATGATCCTACATGCAATTATTATGAGAGGGGAAAATATGGTGATAGAAATTTTCATGTTACTAAATTACCTCTTGTTATGTTGAGATTGCTATTGTTTCTTTCCGCTTCCTTGCATATGCTAGTTTTTGCTTGCCTTGATAATTCGTTTGCCTATAAGATTCCTATGCATAGAAAGTATGTTAGACTTAGGTGTGTTTGTAACGTGTTTTATGATGCTCTCTTTGTGCTTCAATTCTTGTCTTTCATGTGAGCATCATTAAAATTATCAATGCCTAGCTATAAGGCTTTAAAGAAAAGCCTTGTTGGGAGACAACCCAATATTTTTCCTTTCTGTTATTCAATAAATAATTTATCTAGCCTCTGTTTTGGTTGTGTTTTTTGTTTTTAATTAGTGTTTGTGCCAAGTAGAACAGTTGAGAAGACTTGGGGAAGGTCTTGTTGAACTTGCTGTAAAAAACAGAAACTTTAGCGCTCACGAGAACTACTGCAATTTTTATTTGGAGAGCGATATTTAGTTAATTATTTTTTCAGATGATTAATATATAAATTTATCACGTCCAGCAATTTATTTTAGAATTTTTGGGGTTCCAGATCTTGCGCTAGCTACAGATTACTACAGACTATTATGTTTTTGACAGATTCTGTTTTTCGTGTGTTGTTTGCTTATTTTGATGAATCTATGGCTAGTAAAATAGTTTATAAACCATAGAGAAGTTGGAATACAGTAGGTATAACACAAATATAAATAAAGAATTATTTCATTACAGTACCTTGAAGTGGTCTTTTGTTTTCTTTCGCTAACAGAGCTCACGAGATTTTCTACTTTAAGTTTTGTGTTGTGAAGTTTTCAAGTTTTGGGTAAAGATTTGATGGATTATGGAACAAGGAGTGGCAAGAGCCTAAGCTTGAGGATGCCCATGGCACCCCCAAGATAATCTAAGGACACCTAAAAGCCAAAGCTTGGGGATGCCCCGGAAGGCATCCCCTCTCTCGTCTACTTCTATCGGTAACTTTACTTGGAGCTATATTTTTATTCGCCACATGATATGTGTTTTGCTTGGAGAGTCTTGTATTATTTGAGTCTTTATTTATTAGTTTAACACAATCATCCTTGCTGTACACACCTTTTGAGAGAGGCATACATGATTTGGAATTTGTTAGAATACTCTATGTGCTTCACTTATATCTTTTGAGTTATATAATTTTGCTCTAGTACTTCACTTATATCTTTTAGAGAACGGTGGTGGATTTGTTTTATAGAAACTATTGATCTCTCATGCTTCACTTAGAATATTTTGAGAGTCTTAAATAGCATGGTAATTTTCTTAAAATCCTAATATGCTAGGCATTCAAGAATAAAAATTCTCTTATGAGTGTGTTGAATACTATGATAAGTTTGATACTTGATAATTGTTTTGAGATATAAAGATGGTGATATTAAAGTTGTGCTAGTTGAGTAGTTGTGAATTTGAGAAATACTTGTGTTAAAGCTTGTGATTCCCGTAGAATGCACGTCGGGAGCATGATTTATTTTTCGATTGCCTTCCTTATGAGTGGCGGTCGGGGAAGAGCGATGGTCTTTTCCTACCAATCTATCCCCCTAGGAGCATGCGTGTAATACTTTGCTTTGATAACTTGTAGATTTTTGCAATAAGTATATGAGTTATTTATGACTAATGTTGAGTCCATGGATTATACGCACTCTCACCCTTCCACCTTTGCTAGCCTCTCTAATACCGTGCACCTTTCGCCGGTATCATACACCCACCATATACCTTCCTCAAAACAGCCACCATACCTACCTATTATGGCATTTCCATAGCCATTCCGAGATATATTTCCATGCAACTTTCCCCCGTTCTGTTTATTATGACACACTCCATCATTGTCATATTGCTTAGCATGATCATGTAGTTGACATCGTATTTGTGGCAAAGCCACCATTGATAATTCTTTCATACATGTCACTCATGAGTCATTGCATATCCCGGTACACCTCCTGAGGCATTCATATAGGGTCATATTTTGTTCTAAGTATCGAGTTGTAATTTTTGAGTTGTAAGAAAAATAAAAGTGATGATCATCATTATTAGATCATTGTCCCAGTGAGGAAAGGATGATGGAGACTATGATTACCCCACAAGTCGGGATGAGACTCCGGATGAAAAATAAAAAAAGAGAAAGAAAAGAGGTCATAAAAAAGAGAAAAGGCCCAAATAAAAAAATAGAAAAGAGAAAAAAATGAAAGAAAAAGAGAGAAGGGACAATGTTACTATCCTTTTACCACACTTGTGCTTCAAAGTAGCACCATGATCTTCAGAGTAGAGAGTCTCTCATGTTATCACTTTCATATACTAGTGGGAATCTTTCATTATAGAACTTGGCTTGTATATTCCAATGATGGGCTTCCTCAAAATGTCCTAGGTCTTCATGAGCAAGCAAATTGGATGCACACCCACTTAGTTTCTTTTTCAGCTTTCATATACTTATAGCTCTAGTGCATCCGTTGCAAGGCAATCCCTACTCACTCACATTGATATCTATTGATGGGCATCTCCATAGTCCGTTGATACGCCTAGTTGATGTGAGACTATGTTCTCCCTTTTTGTCTTCTCCACAACCACCACTCTATTCCACCTATAGTGCTATATCCATGGCTCACGCTCATGTATTGCGTGAAGATTGAAAAAGTTTTGAGAATGTGAAAAGTATGAAACAATTGCTTGGCTTGTCATCGGGGTTGTGCATGATTTAAATATTTTGTGTGGTGAAGATAGAGCGTAGCCAAACTATATGATTTTGTAGGGATAACTTTCTTTAGCCATGTTATTTTGAGAAGACATAATTGCTTTGTTAGTATGCTTGAAGTATTATTATTTTTATGTCAATATGAACTTTTGTCTTGAATCTTTCAGATCTGAATATTCATACCACAATTAAGAAGAATTACATTACAATTATGCCAAGTAGCACTCCGCATCAAAAATCCTGCTTTTATCATTTTCCTACTCGAGGACGAGCAGGAATTAAGCTTGGGGATGCTTGATACGTCTCCAACGTATCTATAATTTTTTATTGCTTCATGCTATATTTATCTACTGTTTTGGACATTATTGGGCTTTATTATCCACTTTTATATTATTTTTGGGACTAACCTATTAACCGGAGGCCCATCCTAGAATTGATGTTTTTTTTGCCTGTTTTAGGGTTTTGAAGAAAAGGAATATCAAAGGGAGTCCGAACGGAATGAAACCTCCGGGAACGTGATTTTCTCAACGAATAAGACCAGAGAGACTTGGACCCTACGTCAAGAAATAAAACAGGAGGCCACGAGGTAGGGGGCGCGCCCACCCCCATCAGGCGCGCCCTCCACCCTCATGGGCCCCCTGTTGCTCCACCGACGTACTCGTTCCTCCTATATATATCCATGTACCCCCAAACGACCAGATACGGAGCCAAAACCCTAATTCCACCGCCGCAACTTTCTGTATCCATGAGATCCCATCTTGGCGCCTGTTCCGGAGCTCCGTCGGAGGGGGCATCGATCACAGAGGGCTTCTACATCAACACCATAGCCTATCCGATTGTAACACCCACGATGCGGCTATATCCCCCATGTGTCGGAGCACGACTTAGAGGCATAACCGCATTGTACGCAATGTCGCAAGAGGGGTAATCTTTACACATCCCATGTACTGAATAAGAAAGAGGTACGGAGTTGGCTTACAATCGCCACTTCACACAATACAATAATAAAGCATTACATCAACCAGATACAATCAAGGTCCGACTACGGAACCAAAATAAAAGAAGACCACCCCTAATGCTACAGATCCCGGATCGTCCGAACTGGGCTCCACTACTAATCAACTGAAAACGAAACATAACAAACACGATCTTCATCGAGCTCCTCCGTGAGCTCGGTTGCGTCACTTGCACGGGTATCATCGGCACCTGCAAACTGGTTTTGGAAGTAATCTGTGAGTCACGGGGACTCAGCAATCTCACACCCTCGCGATCAAGACTATATAAGCTTATGGGTAGGAAAAGGTGTGAGGTGGAGCTGCAGCAAGCACTAGCATATATGGTGGCTAACTTATGCAAATGAGAGCGAGAAGAGAAGGCAAAGCGCGGTCGTGAACTAGAAGTGATCAAGAAGTGATCCTGAAACTACTTACGTTCAAGCATAACTCCAACACTGTGTTCACTTCCCGGACCCCGCCGAGAAGAGACCATCACGGCTACACACGCGGTTAATGCATTGTAATTAAGTTAAGTGTCAGGTTCTCTACAACTGGACATTAACAAATTTCCATCTTCCCATAACCGTGGGCACGGCTTTCGAAAGTTCTAAACCCTGCAGGGGTGTCCCAACATATCCCATCACAAGCTCTCACGGTCAACGAAGGATATTCCTTCTCCCAGGAAGACCCGATCAGACTTGGAATCCCGGTTACAAGACATCTCGACAATGGTAAAACTAAGCCAGCAAAGCCACCCGAATGTGCCGACAAATCATGATAGGAGCTGCACATATCTCATTCTCAGGGCACACCGAATTGTCCAAACTTCCGGTAGGCCAGCCCAGAGTTTCCCCTAGTGGCCACCGACGGCTGACAAGTTGGACCAACACTCAGAGGAGCACTGGCCCGGGGGTTTAAAATAAAGATGACCCTTGAGTTGGCCGACCCAAGGGAAAAAAGGCTAGGTGGCAAATGGTAAAACCAAGGTTGGGCCTTGCTGGAGGAGTTTTATTCAAGGCAAACTGTCAAGGGGTTCCCATTATAACCCAACCGCGTAAGGAACGCAAAATCAAGGAACATAACTCTGGTATGACGGAAACTAGGGCGGCAAGAGTGGAAAAAACACCAGGCATAAGGCCGAGCCTTCCACCCTTTACCAAGTATATAGATGCTTTGATATAAATAAGAGATATTGTGACATCCCAACATATCCATGTTCCAACATGGAACAAACTTCAAGTTCACCTGCAACTAACAACGCTATAAGAGGGGCTGAGCAAAGTGGTAACATCGCCAAACAACGGTTTGCTAGGAAAGGTGGGTTAGAGGCTTGGCTTAGCAATATGGGAGGCATGATAAAGCAAGTGGTAGGTATCGCAGCAAAGGCATAGCAATAGAGCGAGCAACTAGCAAGCAAAGATAGAAGTGATTTCGAGGGTATGGTCATCTTGCCTGCAAAGTTCTCCGAGAAGACGAAAGCTTGGTCCTCGTAAACGAACCCAACGGGTCCTCGATCACGTACTAGACTCCCGGCTCTACCAAAAGCAAGAACACAAGCAAAGGGAGACACAATCAACCACAGTGCAATGCGCAAGCAACATGATGTAAAACATGACATGATATGCGGGACGTGATATGCAATGCCTATGCATGCTTTGGAAAGGAAAAAATTGAATCAGGCCTGAACTTGTAAAACCAAGAGTGCCGCTGGAAAGATGAGTTGATTTCGGTCGAAATCGATATAAAGATCACCGGAATCGGATGCACGGTTTGCAAATGGCAAGCAAAACAATAATGGCACAAAGCTGCGATTAACAGCATGAGGCCATCTAAATGCATCAAGAACAAGAAGCTACTGCACTCAAACATAGCAACAAAGCACATGGCGGTGATCCACTCAAGATGCTTGACAAAAGATGAACACTGAGCTACGGCTAATTCACACAATAGCAAGTTCAAACAAGCATGGCAAAAGTGCAAAAGATATCAGGTTCACAAACTTAGTGAAAATAACATGTCAGGAATTAACATCAGGAAGCAATGTTTAGAGCAAGATAACAACATGCTACAGGAACATATCATGGCAAAGCAAGGCATGGCATGAAGCTACTCAAAGCATACAACAAAAGTCCCTTACTGACCATAAGCCAAAAGGGATCAGAAAATACAATGGCAACCATGTGAACATAGCAACTTTCGTTAACAGATTCAGACTTAGCAGAAAACTGGAACATGGCAAAACAGATTTACGTAGGCATGTTTACGAGCTCGATGCACTCACCACAAGGCATTGCATGACAAACTAATCATACACCCAGGAAGTAGACATGGCATAGAAGCTAAACATGGCAAGAACAACCTCATAGCATGCATGGATAAACTATAGCAACCTCGGCAAAATTGCTTAACATGTAAACAATCTGCCGGGAACATTTTATAGCAAAAGTAGAGCAAGATTGAGTCATGCTAGGGTTCTCCATAATTGCAAACGAAGACTTGGATGGATAGAGCATAATAATATCTCAAAATCATCCTTACTGAACATGCTCAAAAGAGGCATGGATCACTCTGTAGCAACATGAATACATGGCATAAAAATAACAGCGGGAAAACGACTTGGAAGAATTCTAAGTCCCTGAAATCAGCAACATCACGAGAGCTACTTTGCATGCTTGTGCTAGTCACCACAAAGATCACAAAAATACATGTCATACACCCCTGTAAAGATGGCATGGCATACTTCAAAACACATGTAGGGCTCAAGATCATAGGAGGCACACATTAATCATGGCAAAAATGACAAATGTCCAATTACTGATAAGAATCTGAAACTAACATTACATAGCACTCTTGCAACAACATTTAGGGCATCAATATGAACTCAAATGAACATGGTGCAATGGAATGAAATGAAGTGGACATCGAGCCGAACAATTCGATATATGGCACGCACAAAACGGAGCGATGGGTGCGGAGTTATGGCATGATGAAGTATGCATGAAAACGTAGCAGATCTAGGG
Source organism: Triticum dicoccoides (assembly GCF_002162155.2). Classification (NCBI taxonomy): domain Eukaryota; kingdom Viridiplantae; phylum Streptophyta; class Magnoliopsida; order Poales; family Poaceae; genus Triticum; species Triticum dicoccoides. The sequence continues at coordinate 607,376,931 of NC_041382.1, read as the reverse complement.
ACTTAGTCGAAATTATACCCCTCCGAGAAGTCAACGGGATGGCGCGGTGCGGGACGCCGAGATCTGGGACGGAGGGGCGCGTTTGGTTCGTGGAGCGGGTGGATCTGATCCACTCTCTTCGGATCCGGCCGGAGAAAACTCCGGCGAGCTCGAGGCCGAGGCGACGAGGGAGACGCGGGGCCTCCGGCGAGAACGGCAGTGGCGAGGCGGGCGCCGTGCGGCGAAGGACGGCGAGGCGGCAGTGGTCGGGCTCGCGGTGGCCGGAGCTCAAGGCCATGGCGCATGCGGCGGAGTAGCGCAGGCGGCGGAGCTGCGGCGAGACGTCGGCGGGG